>NC_092178.1:19687645-19827645 GCF_045791955.1 Oncorhynchus clarkii lewisi
CGACTGTTTTATATCATTACCATAAATACTGACAGGTGAAACAGAGACCCATGTTTTCACTGTTTAACCTTATTGTTGTTGGCCGGATTGAACCAATAGAAATAGAGAAAGACAACAGGGAACACACTGTGCTTTAGCACTTCTTTCAAAATATTTCCACACTAATGGGCACTAAAAAGTCATTATTTTTGTTAAAAATTATAAAAGAAACAATAATACAGAAAAACAATAACAACAACATTAATCAATCCTTATTCCCAACTTCATTGCTGAGACGTATTTAAAGGTGCAATATGCAGAAAACATTAAAATTCTAGCAAACAGTTCGCCTAATTTCAGTTTAGGTGACAAAACAAGCAAGTATAGTATAGAGAATTATTGTGCCATCTAAACCACAGTGAAATATATTTTCCCAAAATATAACAAAAAATATAGTATTTTCAGCTGTTTGAAACTGGTGTACAGATCCAAAAGTAAAATCCGCAAAAAAAGAAGCTGGAGAATGGGAAGCATAGAAATAGAGCAAATAGAGCAGATCCACCACTTCTTAGACTTGCTTTCAATGAGAATGACAGACCTATAACTGAGATTTCTATGTGAATTTGGTCGGGTCACCCAAAAATGTACATATTGCAGCTTTAATTAGGGCCTGTATAATTCCAATTCCACCTAGCAGTGAACTCCCGTAGCGTTACCCTGCTAAATGTGACAATTCCCTACTGTTGGAGCTGAGGCTGAGGCTGGAGGAACAGTGATTGTGTTGTGGCTCCAGATGTTTTGTTATTAGTGGTGGTTAGGGAGAAAGAACTGAGAGCAAACACAAACACAGGCACACACACATGCATGTAGAAACTTAACACACACACAAATATACACACACTCTGAGAGCAATGTGCCATGGGCAGCTGCTGGCTGACCTTTGACATCAACCCTTCCTGTGACTGACACTAAGAGATCAAACCTGCCATCAAAACACACCCAGACAAGTTGCACAGGTGTGAGGAGAAAACGAATAGCCACTTGCGCGTGTGTGTGTGTGTGTGTGCGTGTGTGTGTGTGTGTGTGTGTGTGTGTGTGTGTGTGTGTGTGTGTGTGTGTGCATGCGTGCGTGCAGAGACTAAATGTATAAATAAACAACAAAACTTGTACACTTCTATCTAAAATATGTCCCTTGAAAACCATAATAAAACAAACTACCCATTAACCTCTCCTACAAAACAATAGGTCAACATAGCTTCTCGGTTTCTAACAAACCCACCATGGGACTTTTCACATCTATAGCTATGCGTTCAAAACGACAGCTGATTCAAATAATCAAAGCTTGATCAGCTGTGTAGTACTAAGGCAAAAAATCAAATGTGCCTCCCTTGGGATCCCCAGGACTGAGTTTGGGATACACAGCTTGGCCAACCAGACCACCAAAGCCAGCAGACAGGCCAGGGATGCTTACTGGGCAGCAGGGGTGTTGGGGCAAAGATGACAGAGGTGTGAGCAGAGGAGAGAAGCATCTGAGATCAATACAACACAATGTAACATGAATAATGTAACATGAATATTTCTAGATTTAGACTAGATTTAGAGATCTCTCCATAGAGGCTACACAGAGCACGGGCGAAGGCCCTGTGCGAGGGTCATGTGCCGCCAATGGAGTGGAGCAAATCCCATTCCATCTCCAAAGCGCCTCCTCCCCTATGTTCTCTAGGTGGAGCAATGATCAGACCGAACACAAGCGAGGAGAATCGATGTTCCATCGCGGTTCCATTTGTTTCATACTGTCGCCATCTAGGATAATCTATTCTACACAGCCTCCTCTCTAGACAGTGCAGTGACGGTGAAAAGAGCTCGGGTCCTGAGGTTAGACAGGAATACCACAGGGAACATGACATGGGATAACTGAAATTACAGAGGGGCATTCTAATAGATTTTTTATCCATGCATGGAAGCTTAGTGCATACCAGTGGAGGCTGTTGAGGGGAGGACGGCTCATAATAGGACGGCTTATAATAAACCATGTGTTTGATGTCTTTGATACCATTCCACCTATTCTGTTCCAGCGATTACCACGAGCCCGTCCTCCCCAGTTAAGGTCCCACCAACCTCCTGTGGTGCACACGATGCACACCGCAGGTTTTCCATTAGGGAAATGTGACACCGGACATTTGACTAAATTCCTCCTGAATTCTGAAGTGCACTTTGAAGTTGTTAGAATAACTGTCCACATTAACTTTTCCTCAGCCAGCAAGACGAGTGACAAACAGCAAAATCACTAGTCTATGTCAATCTACTATCCCCCATAGTCGAAAAGTTTGCCTATTCTATTGGTCAGCTTGTCGAGAAAGAAATAGCCTATTCCAAACAGACTCTGGAACAAATTCGTAGGCCTAGATTACATAAAAAAAAAAAAAAAAAGTAAAAAGCAATGAGTCGGATCAACAGATCAGAACGTTTCGCAAATGTTTTTGATAAAGTATTATTTCTTCACATTATAAGAGCAGCAATGCGCACAAGGCAGTAGGCTACATGCGAATGTTCGTTCCATAATGCAATTAGGAAAAAAACTGTTGTCAAAAGCTGACCGCACATGCTAGCTGTTTCATGTGACAAAATATCCATTAGAAATGTAGAAAGAAGGGAGATCTAATGTGAAACAACTAGCATGGATTGCTATTGCTAATTTGACTAGGCCGTTTGGCTAATGGACATTGAAAGAATGATGATATAAAATAATTGCCTCCATGGATATGGTCTGAATTTGGCTAGGCTACTTTGAAGCAAGACATGCCTCATAATACGTAGTAAAACCTTCAGGTTTCAAACCATTAAGAATATGTGTTCAAAATGCATACTGCCTCCAGCTCATTGCAAAGTGCTGTGTGACGTTGATGAAGCCTGCCTTCTGTTGCTTATGTTTGCTGTTTGAGATAATGTAGCAGCAGCTCTCATGCTGTCTGACACATTTTCCGTTCAAAGGCTCCAGCGTTGTCTGGGTTTGGCTGGGGTAGGCCATCATCGTAAATAAGAATTTGTTCTTCACTGACTTTCCTAGGTAAATTAAGGTTAAATTAAAAATGTTATTAAATAAACCAGATGCATAACAAATATATTGTACACACACGCCAATTGAATTCCAAAAAACATATAGACCGATAAGCATGACCAGTAAAATGTATTTCCATCGACTGATATTTCCATCATTGAATAGGCAAAAAAAATGTTATTTCGCAATGCCATTTTTTTCTCTCTGACAATTGGCCGGGACCAATTTTAATAATCAAATTTTCTAAAAACAAAAATGGCCAAAACCCGGCTATTACTGGCATACGGAAACCCTGGCAAACCGTAACAAACGCCATTTTATTTTCTATTGTATTCTGTCCCCTATTGATTCTAGGTTTAACAGTCCAGATAGGTCCATCATTTGTTAGCACCATCATAGGTGGCCATCCAACAACACCAACCCTCCTGCCTGACATGGCTGTGATTGATACAGACCACACTACCTGTTATACCACTGCCCCCACGCTCCACACCATGGGACCCCACCTCTCTTCATCTATGCCTCAATTCAGACAGTAGAGAAACGATAGCCCATAGAGGGGGGGAGAATCCCTTAATCACACTGTAGTCTGGCAGGGGAGACGGGGGAAAGGGAGAAGGATGAGGAGAGGGGAGAAAGGTGAGGGGAGAAAGGTGAGGGGTGAGGGAAGAGGGAGCAGGGGAGAGAGGGAGGTTTGGTAGATCATACCTTTGAGAGAGTAGAGTGTTTTGAATATCAAATGACTCTCTCCTTTGCCTTGATGAGATTCAAGCCCCTGTTCATGCCAACCCCATGTTTCTGGTTTAATATATCATGTGGGCTTTAAACTGACTCATCATCAACAGCATCAACTTCAGGGTAGTGATATCTTCACGACAATGAGACATCATGTCAGATCTCCGGTTGGCCAATTAGAGTGTGAAGTAAATCTGGTCAATTCTGTTAGTAACACATCCGCCTCCCTTCCATGACACCAGGGTCCTTGTGGGACCAGGCTCACCCTTGTAAGGAGGGCCTGTCAAAATGTCAAAGTCAATCAATACCAGGAGCTAAAGGTCAGCTGTGCGTCTCTAAGCACCATTCAATACTTCATTATGGAAGGGGAGTGCAGTGTGATAAAGTATGGTGTCAAATCAGCCTGTAAAGTCTATTGTGCGCGAGATGCCGCTGTCGAGCAAGATGAAACATCATTGAGCAAGCAACCACAGAGCCGAGAAAGCAGAGGATGAGTCCTGCGAGTGCACAGGCAGCGTGGCCGAGCAAATTCAACTTGAGTTGCAAGCATGACTTTGAGCGAGCAGAACAACATCATCAGAACACACGTAAAATATTATTATGAGAGCAGAGATTTTTGCGGTGGTTGTGCAGAGATACCACATGACAAGGCTCAGAAGTTACTGCGCTCTCACAAATACAACACATCCCCATATGGATTTATCCTCTCACACCAAAAGATCTTGCTCTGGCAACTGTAATATTTTACTGTAATTTAATTACAGGTGAAAATTATTGCCATTGAACATGGTCTTCACTAGTTAACGCAGCCACAAAGTTATAATTATTATGAATTATTAATTTATCTTCTTAAAATCTGATTTAAAACCTAACCCTAACCTTAACCCCACTACTAACCTTCTGCCTAACCCTAACCTTAAAATAATACAAAAAAGCAAATTTTGGTTTTCATGATTTTTTACGATAAGGACAATTCTGACTTTGTGGGTGTGTTGTCTAGTGGAAACTGGATTTTGACAGTGAAAGGCAAGGTGATGGTGGTGCTGGAAGAGTTAGCTAGCTGCTAATGTTTAACCACATATAAAAGTTACCAGTATCTTTGGTTTAACCAAGAGCATTGTAGCTCAACAACTATTTAGCTAAGTTAACCAGGGGTTAGTATGGAAGGAGGACTTGAAAGACCAGCATGACTAGGAAGGAGTGGCGGAAGATGGAGAGGTGAGAACAGACAGGGAAGGCCCTCAATGGGGAAGAGATGGGGTGAGGTCCGCCAAGGGGGAGCCAAGAGAGATCAAACTCAATAGAGAGAGAGAAGGATGAGAGAGATAGTCTATTTGAAATACAGATTGGATTACTTTTACTCTGGCAGATTTTGTGCAGTAAAACTAAACGATAATGACCTCTAACCATCTGATCTCTCTCTCCTCCCTCTCTAAATGCAGGCCCACTTTGACTATGTGGTGGTTGTTCTCTGCCTAGCTGACAGAGACAGGAGAGACAGGAGTCCACTCCGTTCCAACTTCCTCGGTTCTCCTCTACGCGCACAGCACTCTGGAGATTTCCTGCAGGTAACCATGACTTCTATCAATCACCCCGTAACGTAATCCTTAGTGGTACTGAGAGTTCCTCTAATACAGCTTTGACTATGTATGGAGGACATGTGTCACGTAGAAAGGGTGACAGCTTATTGACTTTGACCAATTGCTGTTTATTTGGTTAGAAAGATGGTTCTATACAGAGGATGGTTCTATACTGAATATGTGCAAGTAGGTTAGGTAAGGGATGAAGTAAAAACGTATTGGATAGCTCTCCAGGACGAGGGTTAGGCATGAAATGACAGCAGGCTGTTCAATACTGTACCATACTGACTGACGAGTGGCGTGGATTGGTACAACTCGACTCAGTCCCACATAGTATTTGATCAAATTTTATCTAAATGATTATCCATAGTTGCCTCTTTTAAACCGCAGCAGTTTCCTTGAATGCATCACTAACTTTTCAACTCCAATTAAACTCTGTTTATGACATTTCCTGACATTTCCTATTTTTACACTCTCTCACTGAAGTTGTTCTCAGGAGACGGGTCAGTGTGTGTGTAGAGAACCTATATTTTACTAGGTGGAGTCAGGCTTCTACTTCATCACACTGAACCACTACACCTGCGAGGCTGAGGACGCCAAGTTTGGACCTGTGAGTCACCTTTGACCTTAATGTAACTTTCTTCTAAGACTTTTGGGGTCATGGTGTTCCATAACTCAGCACATATGTATCCCTCCACCTTCCTCAGTGGAGTCCTGACCAGGGGTATCAAACTCCAAAATCTATGTACCTGTTGTGTTGGCGTAGTAACCGGACATGTGGGAGGAGGAGTTTATGACAGTGATGCGTCCACCCTGGATCGTGGTAAAAAAACACCTAGTCTCTCTCTCTGAATGTTTGTTGCACATGATAGAGTGAGTAATGGGTCTTTTACATGCAGTGTGTGTGTAGTGTAGGATATAGATGTTGTGTATATGAGTCTACTGAGTCTGTAAACCCCCTGTACTACAGGCCAGTGTTTTGTTTGCACACACTTCTCTGGTGTGATTTAGTGCAGTGTTGTGTGACATCACTCTCTCTCTCTCTCGCTCTCTCTAACTCTCTCTCTCTCTCTCCACAGATATGTGGTGCTCCCAAGACCAGTGTTGTGTGACATCCCTCTCTCTCTCTCTCTCTCTCTACAGATATGTGGTGCTCCCCAGACCAGTGTTGTGTGACATCTCGCTCTCTCTCTCTCTCTCTCTCTCTCTCTCTCTCAGCCCTTTGACACCATACTAAATCTAATTCCATCCTCTGTATTTTTCTGTCCTCTATAGATTATGCTGATGCCCCACTGTAAGAACCTGGAGATCTTCACTGGTTCTGAGGGAGGGGACGTGGCCACTAACGGTGTCTGGGACAAGTTCCAGCATTACCGCTGACTGGAGAACAGCCAGAGCGTGGTCAAGACCCCCTCCACAGACATCTGCTGCAACTTCATCTTTAGTTTGTCAGCTCTACTGCACCAGGGAGACAAAGGTATGGCACTACACTCCCAACAGTCATGTATGATTGCTTAAACATCCTTAAACATAGTTCTGTGCTCATGAATGTGTTTCTTAACTATAGATCTAAGGTTATTAATGGCACATTAATACTAAAGAATGGCATGCATTGTACACCTTTGCTCAGTCCCACATAGTGACATCTGCCATTCCATATTGAGGCAAACATGCAACAGCTCTGAGACATTTTATTTTTCCTTGCATCTGTTTTCCGTGCCACCTTCTAAAACCTCCTCGGAGAGGACCCAAGGTTCTTCCCCTCAGACCTACAATTGGTTTTGAAAAGGATGCGAGTAGTTGAGCTGAGATTAATTGGGACAGAGCTCATGTCATTGTTTTAGGTGGAATCTTAAACAGTTTGGCTGCTTAGCAACAAAACCAAGGCGTGTGCAACTATGGGGCAAAACAGACGGGTTTGGCTTGGATTGTTGACAACATCTAAGCTATATTTCGTCTCCAATTTTTACTGAAAACATAAATAAATTTACACAATGAGCACTTGTTGTCTCTCAAATACATCATTACAGCTGTTGGTTAGCTAGCTTTCAAATTTTTACCATATTAGCATTGACATGAAATCAGTCAAAACATCTCAAAACAAGACATGGTATCAATCACAAGATGAAACAAGCTGAAACGAGCCACCTACGTTTCCCCAAACGGCAGTTTCTTGTCATTCTTGCTAGCAATCTGGCCATCCAGAATCGTTATCGTGACCGTGTCAGCTACCCCACATATGTTGAATGAAACATTGTATCTGTTTTCACATATACAGTGGTTGCTCCACTAAAAGTTTTGAGATTTTGCTGCGGGATTTAGAGGTAATTTGTGGGTTAGTACGGTACCCTGAATCACTACTTCATTGCTCCAGACCAGCGCAAGGGGGAGTTAGAGCACTGATTATGCTTTTGGGTCCCAAGGTGCTACTGTGTGTCTGTAGTACTGTAGCCTACTCCTGACCAGTTACGTTGTACAGCGCCTTAGTGGCGCAGTGGTCTATGACACTGCATTGCTGCATTGCTGTGTTGCTATAGATGCTGGTTCAATACCCGTGCCGGTCTTGACTGGGAGATCCATAAAAACAGAAATAAATCATTCTAAATAACAAACTGGCTTTGTTTACAAATTAGTAACAATATCTCACCCCATGTACAAGAATGGCCTTTTTCTCACTCATTTTACATTATATAAAAACTAAATAATCTCAAAAATATTGTTATTTTTTTTAAACAAAGCAACACCCACCCGCCACATTGGGTAGCACAGTGCAACACTTAAAGGTGCATTGCACTAATAATGCCGCTGACTAGGGAAACGTTCCCGCTGTTCTTCATGCCCGTTTGCACGTTCAAACTAAAACAATGTAACTAATAATAGCGCGGAAAATTCCCCTTAGATATTAATTTGGAGGGAAGGTATTATTAAATATTAAAGCATTAGACCTCTCACTAAAGGCATCTCTGAAAAGTTATACTTAAATCCGAATTGGATTCAACAAAAAATGACATGAAAAGCACATATTTGTAAATCCCAAACTCTAAAAGTAATTGGAAAGGTAGATACAAATTATTTGTGACATTGTGGTTACAATACAGTATGTAAAAAAATATGTAAACAAGATGCTGTGTTTTATTTACAGTAGTGATGAACAGCTGGTGGCATTTTGAAAACAGGTTTTAAAGCACTGGTAGCCCGATTAGCAGGACAATATACTTTTTATAGCCTGGCTACTGGAGGTGTGAAAGTCACACCTTTCCAGTGCTCCCCATCCCGACCCAAACTCCACCCTTCAGTTACCGTTCAAAAACGAGCTGTTAAAAAAAAAAAAAGACATTGCGACCAAAGAGAACAGACGAAATGGACATAGTCTTCATCAAGCCAGCTTCTTTCTATGTGCTACTCATTCCAGGGTTAGGACCATAACCACGAGATGACTAAAGGTACTTTGTATATATGTATATAGCCTATCAATGTGTAGGCATTCTGTGTAATAAAATCGCTAATTAAATAAAGGTTAAATACAAAATATACAAAATAAAATGATTGTGTACTAAAGACGAGAATGTGTTTTTGCAGAGCATACCACCATGCTGACAACCATCCATGCAGATCAGTGGACAAAGGGCTGGACAAAACACATGTTGGCCAAGTAAGCGGTTAGTTTTGCTACATTCTTAAAATGTGTACGCAGCATTTGTGTGTTGGTGTCCCTTTTAATTCTTAATGGATCTACTGTTTCCATCATAGGCCACTGTAATCGATGGGGGCTCGGAGGGGGTCCATTCTGCTCATCTGATGAAGGAGCACATGGATCAGATTCAAACTTTGAAGACT
Source organism: Oncorhynchus clarkii lewisi (assembly GCF_045791955.1). NCBI lineage: Eukaryota > Metazoa > Chordata > Actinopteri > Salmoniformes > Salmonidae > Oncorhynchus > Oncorhynchus clarkii. Next base: position 19,696,835 of record NC_092178.1, read on the forward strand.
GAGATCGAGTCATTGAAGGCAGAGCAGCAGAAAGATAAACATGATCTGATGGCAGATATATGGGAGACAGCTGATGCATTGGTCCAGATCCAGGTGGCATTGGCGGAAAATTACGGGTTGAAGAGGGCGAGGAACGAGATGGAGTCAGATCCATGCCAGGCACACCTGTGAGCTCTGGAACTCCACCTCCTACAGGCAGAGTCAACATAGCTGGCGGGTTCATCAGGTCATTGGTTCATCGATTCACCCTGACATTTCCATTCCTCTTCTGACAACTGAACTTGACTAACTGCTCACCAGGCCGTCTGGAAGTTATGCTGTTCTGCTAAAGCCTAATAAACAAATGCAGGTGGTTTATATCTTCAAAATGCTTCACATGCTTTATTATCCAAATGTAAAAGCGTATACTCTACAGTACTGTATTTCTTCATCAGCATCTTTATGCTTTCGTTAATAAAATAATGATAAAAATAATCTTTCAAAATGCCCATGTTTATTTAGTTATGGATCCAAAACAAATTACTATGGGATTAAATATCACTGAATTACAGAATTATTGGAACAAAGTTGTCTAATGAAGGTAAACAAATGGTTGCTTACTGGAAAATACTCTTTCAAACACATACGTGTTTGCACCTCTAAGCCCGCGTCCCACCAGGCTGAAACTCAACCCAGGAAAAATAGAATTTGAAACTCAAAGATGCCAAGACTTGAGAGAGAGCAGCTTGAAAAATTGAGAGTGAAAACTTGACAAAGACGTGCCAATTGTTGGTGGACAATTTGATGCTTTCAATTTTTTTTTTTTTTTTTTTACACGTTTGAACCATGTCTCTTTGTTTACGTTGTATATTTCTTGTTTCAGACATTGTTCTTTTTGACCTGCGGCAATGATATTCTGCTTGCCTAAAGTTGCCCTTGCAAGCTCTTATGTGCGGCCTGTCCTCTCTGCGCTGATTTGACGTGAAAATAAAACAACTGGATGGAAGGTTAAAGAGATGTATGTAGAGAGTGTATCCTGATTCCTGACATGAAGAGCTTTTAGCTACTGTGCGTGTGTGTGTGTATGTGAGTTTGTGGATGTGTGTGTGTATGTTTGTGTGTAAGTTTGTTTGCGTTTGTAGGTCTACAGTGTGTGTGGGTGTGTGTACGTGACAGACAGATTCTAATAGAAATACAGTAAATATGCTGCAATTCTGCTGTGAAAGAGTGTGTATGGATGGAATCTCCACAATACTCCACAAGACCATTTTATTTTTGTGAAGTCACAAAGGAGCTTTCTGTTTCCAGACAGATTCACCCTAACACGATCACATTTATTTATTTTCCTACTAGAATTATCTTTGGACGATGACTAATTTTTCTGGCTATATAACCACTGGAAAAATATTCTCTGCTTCTGGAAATGCTTCCATCAGCTCATGTACAGGGAGAGGAGAGTCAGTCACTCCTCCATTGACCAGCATGTGAGCTACAATAAACCCTCACCCACAGCCTCCCAGCATGGTTTCCTCCCTCTTACTGACTTCATGCACATACACACACGCATGCACACACACGCACACACAGACACAGATACAGACATAGGCACAAACACAAACACAGATACAGACATACACACACACACAAAACACACACACACACACACACACACACACACACACACACACACACACACACACACACACACACACACACACACACACACACACACACACACACACACACACACACACACACACACACACACTGCTTCACAGCAGTCATATTAGGCAGAAACGAACAGGATTAGCTACGGTGGCAAGGAAAAGTATTAATATAACAAATAATCCAGCCAGTTTATACTGTGTGATGGGCTCCCTCTCTGGCAGAAGGAGCTCTCTTCTCCAAGGGCCAAGCAGTGAGGCAGGAATCAGTTTGGCATATAAGCGGTAGGTGTGCAAGAGGAGAGAAACAGATGTTCTACTCCTTTTCAGCGGTGACCCTCTCCACATTTGCAGCGCGACGCCACAAAACAGCCCAAAGGCCGATGTATTTGTAAAACATCCCACTAACACACACGCCTTTTTTAAAAGTCTGCTGCAGCAAATCTCTCACAGAAGCACCACGACGGTCTTCAAAAGGATCGGTACCGTTGAGGTACTACAATATTATTGCAGAGGGCTGAGAGAAAGAGAGAGTGAGAGATGGGAAGAGAGCGAGAGAGAGAACGATAGAAAGGAAAAAAGAGAGAGAGAGTGCATTGTAGTATCCGAGGGGAAGTAAGGGTGAGGTTTTGGCTGCCTTCCAGCATCTCCAGTTGTCTATTGTTTTATCCTCGGCAATATATTCATGCAGGTGAAAAAAATTCACTGTGCACACTCAAGGATGAGAAAAGAACACAGAGAGAAAAAAATATATTAACTCAGCAAATCAGACCTGGGAGTCCGCAGCAGCAGCATCCAACCTATTTAGAAAGCATTGCGTCACAGGGAGAGAGAGCTTACCCGTATCAGACAGAATAAGCCCATCCAATATTAATGTCATCTTCATTCACTCCACACTGTGGTGGGGAAACATCTCAACGGCAGCAACTGGAACATGTGCTCTCTCTCTCACACACACACACACACGCACTCGCGCACAAACACACAAAGGTAATGATTGGTCCTGCTGGTATGCATACACCCAGCTATACACCTATACACGCAGGAGGCGATTATATAGATGTTGCACAAATACAAAATAATTTGTTACCATGCCAACCTTTCAATAGAAACCCACAACAGAACACTGACCTGTCCAACCTCTTTAAAGCAGATAGCTCTACTCCTCTTGTTTTCATCCTAGCATCTGAGAGTGAAAACCCTAAACCCCCTTCCTTTGTTTACTTTGCTCCTTTAATTCTGTAAAGCCCATCATGACTCGTTTATGGAGATTTGTTTTTTCCTAAACAGAGCGTGTTTCCTCCTGACTCAACAAAACAAACAAATTGAGTGTGAGCTGGGGATAGTGGGGGTGTACAGGGGAGAGAGGAGTACGTGGCCCCTCTCAGCCCTCTTTAATCAGCGATCATCCTATCATCGCCCTGCGCCGCAGCCATGGAGACGGCACGCTGCTTACCAAAACGGAAACTCTAGTCGCCGTGGACACGTGAAATCAGGCCACGGCCGGAAGTCTTAAATGTGTGTCACAGTGGGGGGCAAAGGGTTCAGATCTAACCTAATTTAGTGAGTTTACAGCGAAACAGCAGGGGAAGAGAGTGATGACTAAAGGTTATACACAAGGAGAGGCATAAATATAAATATAGGATAAATATAGGCCTTATGTAGGAATAAATGTAGGCCTTAGGTAAGGGCAGATGTAGGCCCTATGTAGGGCTAGTTAGAGGCCTTATGTAGGGGTAGATAGATGTCTTATGTAGGGGTAAATAGAGGTCATATTTAGGGGTAGATAGAGGTATTATGTAGGGGTAGATAGAGGTCTTAAGAAGGGGTAGATAGAGGCCTTATGTAGGGCTAGATGTAGGCCTTATGCAGGGCTAGATGTAGGCCTTATGCAGGGCTAGATGTAGGCCTTATGCAGGGCTAGATGTAGGATTTATGTAGGGCTAGTTAGAGGACTTATGCAGGGCTAGATAGAGGCCTTACGTAGGGCTAGATGCAGGCCTTACGTAGGGCTAGATATAGGCCTTATGCAGGGCTAGATGCAGGCCTTACGTAGGGGTAGATAGAGGTCTTATGTAGGGGTAGATATAGGCCTTATGTAGGGCTAGATAGAGGCCTTACGCAGGGCTAGATGTATGCCTTATGTAGGGCTAGATATAGGCCGTATGCAGGGCTAGATAGGGGCCTTATGTAGGGGTAGATAGAGGTCTTATGTAGGGGTAAATAGAGGTCAAATTTAGGGGTAGATAGAGGTATTATGTAGGGGTAGATAGAGGTCTTATGAAGGGGTAGATAGCCTTATGTAGGGCTAGATGTAGGCCTTATGCAGGGCTAGATGTAGGCCTTATGCAGGGCTAGATGTAGGCCTTATGCAGGGTAGGACTTATGTAGGGCTAGTTAGAGGACTTATGCAGGGCTAGATAGAGGCCTTACGTAAGGGCTAGATGCAGGCCTTAAGTAGGGGTAGATAGAGGCCTTACGTAGGGCTAGATAGAGGTCTTATGTAGGGCTAGTTAGAGGCCTTATGCAGGGCTAGATAGAGGCCTTACGTAGGGCTAGATATAGGCCTTATGCAGGGCTAGATGCAGGCCTTACGTAGGGGTAGATAGAGGTCTTATGTAGGGCTAGATAGAGGCCTTACACAGGGCTAGATGTATGCCTTATGTAGGGCTAGATATAGGCCGTATGCAGGGCTAGATGTAGGCCTTATGCAGGGCTAGATGTAGGACTTATGTAAGGCTAGTTAGAGGACTTATGCAGGGCTAGATAGAGGCCTTACGTAAGGGCTAGATGCAGGCCTTAAGTAGGGGTAGATAGAGGCCTTACGTAGGGGTAGATAGAGGTCTTATGTAGGGCTAGTTAGAGGCCTTATGCAGGGCTAGATAGAGGCCTTACGTAGGGCTAGATATAGGCCTTATGCAGGGCTAGATGCAGGCCTTACGTAGGGGTAGATAGAGGTCTTATGTAGGGCTAGATAGAGGCCTTACGCAGGGCTAGATGTATGCCTTATGTAGGGCTAGATATAGGCCGTATGCAGGGCTAGATAGGGGCCTTATGTAGGGCTAGATATAGGCCTTTTGTAGGGGTAGATGCAGGCCTTACGTAGGGGTAGATAGAGGTCTTATGTAGGGCTAGATAGAGGCCTTACGCAGGGCTAGATGTAGGCCTTATGCAGGGCTAGATGTAGGACTTATGTAGGGCTAGTTAGAGGACTTATGCAGGGCTAGATAGAGGCCTTACGTAAGGGCTAGATGCAGGCCTTAAGTAGGGGTAGATAGAGGCCTTACGTAGGGGTAGATAGAGGTCTTATGTAGGGCTAGTTAGAGGCCTTATGCAGGGCTAGATAGAGGCCTTACGTAGGGCTAGATATAGGCCTTATGCAGGGCTAGATATAGGCCGTATGCAGGGCTAGATAGGGGCCTTATGTAGGGCTAGATATAGGCCTTTTGTAGGGGTAGATATAGGCCTTATGTAGGGCTAGATATAGGCCTTATGCAGGGCTAGATAGAGGTCTTATGTAGGGGTAGATAGAGGTCTTATGTAGGGGTAGATAGAGGTCTTATGTAGGGCTAGATGTAGCCCTTATGTAGGGCTAGGTAGAGGTCTTATGTAGGGGTAGATAGAGGTCTTACGTAGTGCTAGATATAGGCCTAGATATATGCCTTATGTATGGCTAGATAGATACCCTATGTAGGGCTAGATATAGGCCTATATATATGCCTTATGTAGGGATAGATATAGGCCTTTTGTAGGGCTAGATATAGGTCTAGATATGTGCATTATGTAGGGTTACATATAGGCCTTATGTAGGGCTAGATAGAGGCCTTATGTAGGGCTAGATATAGGCATTATGTAGGGCTAGATAGAGGCCTTAAGTAGGGCTAGATATAGTCCTTATGTAGGGCTAGATATAGTCCTTATGTAGGGTTACATATAGGCCTTATGTAGGCCTAGATATAGGCCTTATGTATGGCTAGATATAGGCCTTATGTCGGGCTAGATGTAGGCCTTATGTAGGGCTAGATATATAGGGCTAGATAGGTGAGATTCAACTTTGGGGATGTTACAGTAAAATAGTGGTAGACAACCAGAGAAAAATGCACTGTATGCCAGTTATCCATAACGTCAAAGATAAGCATATATCTCAGCACACAACTCAGTGATGGTCACGCTTATCAGTCAAAGGAGCTGAACCATTTGTTTAGATACCGACTGTCTCTGTCTTTCTGTCTGTCTGTCTGTCTGTCTGTCTGTCTGTCTGTCTGTCTGTCTGTCTGTCTGCCTGCCTGCCTGTCTGCCTGTCTGTCTGTCTGTCTGTCTGTCTGTCTGTCTGTCTGTCTGTCTGTCTGTCTGCCTGCCTGCCTGTCTGTCTGTCTGTCTGTCTGTCTGTCTGTCTGTCTGTCAGAATGGAATACACCAGCCCACCCACTTCCTCACTGTATCTCCCTCCAATCTGCCTACCGTGTGGTGCACATTTTAGGACAACCTCAGCCTCAAGCTTCAATGACGCTGTCGTAAAAGGTACATGGTATTCCAGTCTCCTTTCTCCACCGTGGCTGCTGGTGCTGATAGTGAATGGACAGTGTTGGCTGTTGGCCATTGAATGCGGGGGCTCTTTAAAAGCCTGTTATTCTGTGTATCGCTTTCTCCTGCCAGGGCTGAACGAAGCAGAGGAAAGAAAAGGGCCCCCTTCTCTCTCTTTCTCTCCCTTGTCTAGGGAGGACTGCATCTTCCACAGGAAATGAACACAAGCCCACTTTGAAATCAGCTGCTTGCCCACGCCTGCTCTCTCTCCCCTGCTTTACATTCAGCAGGCATACACTCCACACAGAGGGAATGGGGGAGGGAGAAGGAAGAGGAGGAAGAAAGAGAAAAAGGGAGGGAAAGTTAAAGAGAGAGGAAAAGAGACAGAGAGAGCGAGAGAATGAAAGAGAAGAAAGAACAGAGGCCCCTATCTCCCTTCACCTGATTACTGATTACTATAGTTTTTTTCATCTCTTCAACCTCCCTCCTTTTCTATCTCCACCCCTCCATCATCCCCCTCCTTCCTCTTCTTCTCATTATCCTCCCTCTCATTCTGTCTCTCTTTACCTCCTCTTTCTCTTAAACGTCTGAAACATTGTTTTCAAATAATGTTATCAGAAAGTGAGAAAAACCTGAAAGCTAATCCTGTCACTGGCCAACTTAAGAAAAACAGGGAGTTTTTAACTCCCCCTGTCTTCTTGTCCTCCTCCCTTCCTCTGAACGAACAAGCGTTCCTGAGCTGGACAATAGCCAGAATCAGTAATAAAGTGCTAAGCAGAAGACAGGAAATACTGGAGAAGTCGAACAATGTTATGACAATACTTATAACTTTTACAGTCAGGGCCCCAGCTGCACATCTGTACAGCATCAGGGTCTTGCTGGCCCAGACAGGAGGAAGCCATTTTTACTCCTTGCACACAGCGCCTCCCAGCAGATGTTATCACTTTGCCAAGAATATGTTTTTTTAGTATTCCTTTTTTTAATCCAACAAGAAAATAAAAAAACTCTACACTAAACAAAACACAAAATATATATTTATCAAAAGGGGGGGAAATTAGTGACTCTAGTGACTATTGCTTTGGGGAAGAAACGGAGGGAGGGAGGAACAGTCCAATAAATGCATAATAGAAATGCAAGTGATTTAGCGTGAAGGAATCTGTGTTGGGCTGGGTTGCAGACGTCAGGCGAGGTCTCACACTCCGACAGATAGACAGACAGGAAGCCCGGTTGTCGCACGGCTGTAAAACAACATGTTGAGGGTGTGCTCAGCTCTCAACACAACACACATGTCTGCATCCCAAATGGCACCCTATTCCCTATTTAGTGCACTACTTTTGACCAGGGCCCAAAAGCGCTAATAGGGAATAGGGTGCCATTTGGTAAGCAGTCACTCCCATTCCGAACTGTCTGGAACTTTGGAGAGGTCACCTGACATCTTTTTTATATCAATGAAATGAGAGTATGTGACTATTTACTTCAATTAAGGTTTACTCAATTGTCATGTATTTGCCTCCTGGCTTTTTTCACCATTGGCAGCCAAATTGAATGTATTGTTAGCTACCTCAAAGAATAAGTATATTTTTTCAGCACCAATGTGGCAAATCCTTGCATAAACTGTTGGAGTTAATCAAGCCAACACAGGTGAAACTACTGTAATATCATTGCAATATTTAAATCCCACAGTGTTACATAAGTGTCGAAACCAATTGAGCATCATTTAAGGGGTTGACTTAAATTATCGCAAAGGACAAAAGGTTTCACATTACTATGAAAAATAAACAAGCAATCATTGGCAGGTGCATAGGCCGTACTTTAGTTGACAATGTTTGACATAGCATATCAAAAATGCCGCACCAGAATTTTACTTCCTTTTGGGAAAAAACGACAAAACAGAAACGTTAATTGGAGACGATCATCTTCTAGCAACGGAGAAACAGACCTGGTTCGAGGACATCGCTCCTTTTTGGCTCACAGGGAAAGAAGATATTTAATTAGTTCTCCTTTCTGTTCTGTGCTGTTCTATGCTGTTCTGTGATGTTCTGTATTGTTCTGTTCTGTGCGGTTCTGTGTTGTGCTGTTCTGTTCTGTGCTGTTCTGTTCTGTGCTGTTCCGTTCTGTGCTATTCCGTTCTGTGCTGTTCTGTTCTGTGCAGTTCTGTGTTGTGCTGTTCTGTTCTGTGCTGTTCTGTTCTGTGCTGTTCTGTTCTGTGCTGTTCTGTGCTGTTCTGTTCTGTGCTGTTCCGTTCTGTGCTGTTCCGTTCTGTGCTGTTCCGTTCTGTGCTGTTCTGTTCTGTTCTGTGTTGTGCTGTTCTGTTCTGTGCTGTTCTGTTCTGTGCTGTTCCGTTCTGTGCTGTTCCGTTCTGTGCTGTTCTGTTCTGTGCTGTTAGGTGCTGTGCTATTCAGTTCTGTTCTGTCCTGTTCTGTGCTATTCTGTTCTATGCTGTTCTGTGCTGTGCTGTTCCATGTTAATGAGCTTTTATAACAAAACCCTGCCGAAATGATGTCCACACTGTAATAACGTTTTAAGGATTGTTTGTGTATCCTCTTCGAAAGCATTCCTTTTGTCACACATCACACAGAGCTCTCAGCTCCAACTCCCAATCAAATCATATTGTATTAGCCCCAACTGCATAGATGATTGTTTTTTCTTCTCTTATTTATCATCCAATTCAGAACAAGCTGATAAACCCGCAGATTTCAGTCCATTCTAGTAGAGCTGCTTCTCTGGCAGATTCCTGATGCAGTTGTGTTTGCAGAACAAACACACCAAAAATCCCATTTAATTCCTGGGACATAAATAAATAAACAGGCCTTATTTCCCACAAGTCCACCTTGGCTCGCTGGCGGGTGGAGACGTGGCAGCCCGCCGTCTCTCTTCCCTACACAACATTCTCGCTTGACCTTCATCTCCCCGCTTGTCAACCAGCCATTTGACTCAGCGTACAGGCAATGATGGACTGGGCATGATCTCTAAAAGCTGAGAGCCTTGAATCAAGACAGACAAAGGTCTTCAAAGATGTAATTGACAAATGCTACACGTTTAGAAAAAAAAGTGCTTTCAGAACCTAAAATGGTTATTCGGCTGTCCCCATTAAGTGTCGGACATTTTCAGGAAATTTCCAGGAAATTTCCATGGAAAGTTAATCCCTGGAATTTTGGTAATTTTGCTTAAATTCATCAAAAAAGTTAGCTGAACCTTTTTTGTGGGAAACACATAAGGCAATTCTAGGTCTATTGGCATATTTTGGTTAAACTATCCCCAATTCAACAGAATTGCAAACCTCTGCATTTACAGTGCATTCCTCCATCACATGTGCAGTGCACTCTTCCATCACATGTACAGCTTATTCTCAAGATCTTGCACACTAATGAGATGCTATTGAGCTCACACTACTACACTGTCTGAGCCAAGGACTACATGCTTTCTGGTAAATTTTGATTACAATTCTGGGTGGGGTGAATATATTTTATATCACAAACATGATTTCTTGCTATCTAGTAAATAGTAGCCTACAGCAAAGTGTGTTTAAATAATTTATAACTTGTTAACAATTTCTGCTAGTTAGTTTTTGCTACCATGTGGGTTTTAGCTTGCTTGAGCCTGCTAACTGACGAGTGTTAATTCACCTGTTTCCATACATAACTCATTTTAAAACATTTATCTTACAAAGGAGTTGTTTAATCTAACTGCTTAACTATTTATCTGTACATGGAATTGCATTTGTTTTTCTTTCCTATTTTTTCCCCTAATCTTTACAGGAAAAAGCCACGAGCACTATCTGATGTGTGGAGACATTTCACTGCAGCTAATGTAGAAGATAAGCTGTGTACATGTGCAAATACAGTGCCAAATCATATGTGAAAAATGCAACAAAGATGCAGAATCAGCTGGCCAAGTGCATAAAGTTCCCTCAGTGCTCACAACAAGCAACCTCTGACAAAAGTCTCTCTACTTCTATTCGAGGTGAAAATTATGAATCAGACACCTTATCGACAGCAACAACTCATGGTCTTTCTGGAATAAATGTGTATTGGAAGAGATTTCTGAATGTTCTTCGCCCAGCATACACCCCTCCAACCAGATATGCTTTATCTACTAATTTGCTGGATGCAGAGATCAACAGAGTTCAAGTGAAGGCCAAGCAAAACATAGAGAAAGCAGACTGTATTGCACTTAACTATGATGGGTGGTTGAATGTTCGTGGCCAATGAATAATTAATTACATAATCTCTACCCCGCAACCAGTATTCTACAAGAGCACAGACGCAAGGGACAACAGACACAACGGTCTCTACATTGCAGATGAGCTGAAGGCAGTCATAAATGATCTTGGACCACAGATGGTATTTGCACAGACAATGCTGCGACAGACAATGCTGCGAACATGAAGGCTGCTTGGTCTAAAGTGGAGGAGTCCTACCCTCACATCACACCAATTGGCTGTGCAGCTCATGCATTGAATCTGCTCCTCAAGGACATCATGGCACTGAAAACAATGGATAAAATCTACAAGCGAGCAAAGGAAATGGTTAGGTATGTGAAGGGTCATCAAGTTATAGCAGAAATCTACCTCACCAAGCAAAGTGAGAAGAATAAGAGCACCACATTGAAGCTGCCAAGAAACACCCGTTGGGGTGGTGTTGTCATCATGTGTGACAGCCTCCTGGAGGGGAAGGAGTCTCTCCAAGAAATGGCCATATCACAGTCTGCCTATATGGACAGCCCCATCAAGAGGATTCCTCCTGGATGATTTATTTTGGGAGAGCGTTAAGCAGCCTGAAACTCATGAAACCTATAGCAGTAGCCATTGCACGGATTGAAGGAGTAAATACCATCCTGTCTGATGTTCAGAATCTACTTGCAGATGTAAGAGAATAAATCCGTACTGCCCTGCACACTTCACTGTTGCTCCAAGCAGAGGAAACTGTAGTTCTGAAATACATCAAAAAGCGTGAAGAGTTCTGCCTGAAGCCCATACACGCCACAGCGTACATGTTGGACCCCAAGTATCCTGGCAAGAGCATCTTGTCTGGTACAGAGATCAACAAGGCCTATGGTATCATCACTACCGTGTCTCGCCACCTTGGCCTGTATGAGGGCAAGGTTCTTGGCAGTCTAACGAAGTACACTTCCAAGCAAGGGCTTTGGGATGGAGATGCAATATGGCAGTCGTGCCAAAATATCTCATCAGTCACACGGTGGAAGGGACTTTGTAGATCTGACGCTTTTTCCGCTGTTGCCTCCAAATCCCACTAACATCAGCCGCCTCAGAGCGCAACTGGTTCTTGTTTGGGAACACACACAACAAAGCACGCAACAGGCTGACCAATACAAGGGTTGAAAAATTGGTGGCTATCCGGGCAAATTTGAGGGTTTTGAGCCTGACAGCGAGCCATCCTCAACAAGGTTGGAAAGTGAGAGTGAAGATGAGGCCTCAGAGTCTGATGTTCAAGAGGTGGACATTGAGGAGGTCCAGGGAGAAGACATGGAAGTCTGCTTTAGTTTCTAGACTATCATTTGGGAGATGCAGTGGATCATTGGGGATCATTCAATATTCCCTTTCTTTTGATTTTCAGTGAAATCATCCCATGTGAAGAGTCAACTAATTTAATTAAAGTTAAATTCGTAACTAAATCGTTTGTTTTATTTCTATTGAAAGGATTTAATAATTTGCAATAATGTCTACTTGAGAAGGTAAAAGTTTTATGTTTCTGTCTCCATATGATATGGTAAATATATACAATGCAAAAAAACATCTAAATTTAAATTGTATTAATATTAATTTGCATATATTTTCGTTAATTCCCAAATACTCCTGTTAATTTCCATATATTCCCGTTAATTCCCTCGGAAAGTTTCCACCTCTGAATATTCCCCAAAATGTGCAACCCTAGTCCCCATACAGTTTCCAGTGTGTATGGCACAACTTTGGAAGAATTGGAGTCAACATGGGCCAGCATCCCTGTAGAACGCTTTCGAAAACAACTCAATATTAATGTTTTGTACACTCAGTGTATATTTCCACACTATTAGGTTGGAATAATACTACGATGAAAATGCCCTTTTAGTGTAAGAGCTGTTTGAAATTTCAGCCTGTTTTGGTGGGATGGAGTTTTGGCCTTCCGTGGTGACATCACCATGAGGTAAATTACTTAATAGACCAATAAGAAAGAGAGTTCCAAATCTCTCTGCCAATAACAGCACATTTTCAGCTTTCCCCTCCCTACTCAGACCACTCCCAGACAGTCCTAGCTAAATTCTTACCTGAGAAATTGCTCTTTGCTAAGAAGCTATTTTTGTTTATTCTAATCCATTTCTAATCACAGTAAGGTACTTGTTTGTTACCCAAAAATGATTTGATATTGAGATATAAAAAAGGGCTGTATTGGACCTAACTTTGCCAGAGCACATTGTGATTGTACTGGAAAGTCGCAATAATACATCTAATTTCTGTGGCTGTCAGTTTAACATACACCAAAAAACACACTTGCCTTTGCCAGAGACTCCTTCCTTTCTCTGCAAATACATGCAACGTATTGCCTGTTTTATTAAAAGCTGAACAATTTGCAGATCAATTTAAGAACAAGTGTTTCATTATGAGGGAACTCAAAGCAGACAGGCACCTCCCTGTGTTCAGGGGAGAGGCATGTCAGCCAAGGCCTGAAGTGGGGTTAAGCATGTCTGCGACAGGATCCAACTAGGGCCAAAAAACAGGGCCTGGATTTGGACAACCCCCAGAATAAGTCTCGCTAGACGAGAGGAAGTAAGGGGTGTTTAGGACACAAATATGATCGTTGTCACATAGAGATACTGGTTCAATTTCCCTTGGGATATATTAGTGGATCATTCATAACATGAACAAAGACAGAAAGCAGGAGGTACCTATGGAACCATGGAGAAAATATGGAATCGTGGAGTCTATTTGACCACCACCCAGCTGCAGTTCAAGTCTACACCATTCTAGACAACTACTGAGGGTGACACACCACACAGCTGTTTCATACATAGACTCCTAGCAACGACGCTACACAGCTGCCCACTGGAATACTCACCATAGCCACAATGGGTCTAATAAATGGCCCGGGAGATATCATGTACTGTATGGATGCATGACTAGCATAACATCTGTCATGTCTGGCCCAATCCTGATGTAGGTCTACAGATGGCATATCTTTATATATATATTTTTTTAAATAAAAACACATTGAATTTATTATTTTCTCCTAATCCTACCACCCCTCCCCTAATTGGAGTAAATTTATGGACAACAAAACTTATGCTTCCACTTACTACATACATTTCACAGAATGTATATTTTACATTAGTTATCTTTTGTTTGTTCTTACATTTGAGTCATTTAGAAGATGCTCTTATACAGAGCGACTTGTAGTGAGTACATACATGTTCATACTGGTCCCCTTTGGGAATCAGACCCACAACCCTTACATTGCAAGCATCATGCTCTACCAACTGAGCCACACGGGACCAGCCTCCAGCTACCCCCAACCCCTCCCATCTATCTATGAGGACCATCTAGCTTAGATTTCCAGCAGACATATATTTTCCACTGTGCTGTGATGTTTCACAAAAGTTCTGAAAGTTCTCATAGTTTCTACAGATTGTAAATGAAAGATAAAAACCTTTGCTAAGAGTATCATTATATTATTGATCGATTGACTTTGACTTATCAAATCACCCAGCAGTGCTATTTGTAGAGCTAGCTCCAACTTAATGCTGCATTTTTTCAGGCATTCCTGAACCTGCAACCTAAAAACAAGCTACATATGGGCAGTACCAAAACAAGTGATCTACTGATTCTGTCTCTTCGTAGACAAATTCTGCAGAGCTTGGATGGTTTTATACCGCATATATATATATATATATATATAACATTCTATTGGTTATTCATTCTGTCTATTGGTTGCAAGAATTATCATGGTATCAGTTAAACCATGTGCCATGGAATCGGTACATCAAAAATCTCCTCCAAATTATTTTGCAATCTGTATGGTGCAGCTGTAAATTTTTTGGTCCTTAAATTAAACTGGTATACTTTTTTATTTATCACTATTTTCTTTAGCCAATTTTGCTCTTTAATGCGGGGCCAACAGAGACGTTTCTCCCTTTTCCACTTGCTTCCTCCATTCTTGCGGTAATTCTGCAATCAGTTGGTTGTAATTTTGGATAGAGCAGACATTTCCATATATTTTTGTTAACTGCATGTGTGACGTAACTCCACCAGTCCTATTTATGATATAATTTACAAAGATTATACAGTTTTTAATGCCCCCCCCATATTTTTTATTTATTTTTATCGATTAGTATATTTAAATTGAACCATAATATTTGTTCTAATATTCATTCTGTCTTTTCTGGTGGATTAAACTGAAATGAAACTTTCTATTGATGTCTGATCAGGATAAATAATATCCGACAATACCTTTTTAATTCTATGCCGTATATAAATTTGATCATCACGTTGTTGCAGGACTTTTTTACTTGTAGTGTTTTTGAAGTTTAAAAACTATTCTAAAGTTTGTGATTTCCACTTCTACATTTCAGACTTCATTTGCCCTAACGAAAAATGTTTAAACCTCTACAAAAAATGTTCACTAATTGTAATCCACATAACGATTCAAATTTCCTGTTACAGCGAGATTATTTTCATGCTGTAGCAAACTGGCTCAAAATTAAGGTCCTACATCTGTATATGCACCAACTACGCTATAGGCAAATACATTAAGCAAGCTCTCATTATGAGTTTAAAATAAGAAAATGTTTCTCAAATGCAAATATGCATGAGGTAATGAGTGAATAAATGCATAAGGTTTTTACATTACATTTGCTGTAGCTCAGCTTTGGGAGTAGAAACAGTAATTATACTGAATATCCTTGAGTCTACCAAAAAAAGAGCAAGTGGTGTATAATCCTATTAACTTTTACCCATCTAGCTTTGAATGTATAAGAAATAAACAGGAGCTTAAGGGGGAAAGGAGGGAAGGAGGAGCGAGGGAAAAAGAGATGTGTATTTCCATTCCGGCTTTGAGAGTTTTTCAGTGTGCGCGACTGGGCACGGCTCACATACTGTATATAAACGTGTATCATTTCTTCCCGTGATTAGAAGAGAGGGATGGTTTCACATTGAAGAGTTTAAGTCGGTTGGAGTTCCAGCTGGAAAGTGATAAGGGATGATAAAAAAATGTTGAAACATGCTTTTCCTTGTGTTTTAATCTTCTCCTTCTTGTAATGTAACACTGGCTACAGGGCTTCGCCTTGAAGCCTCTTATTTGAAACACATGTTTCTCGATGCACTCTTAAAACAGGCCTTTATCACTCCATCAATCTGGAGACACTGCGTGCATCCCAAATGGCACTCTATTCCCTATATATCACACGACTTTTGAGCAGAGTCCTCAGGGCCCAGGTCTAAAGTAGTGCATGAAATAGAGAATAGGGTGCCATTTGGGACACAACCACGAAGGTGGGTAGGGAGGGTGGTGTGTGTGTGTGTGTGTGTGTATTCTCTGCTGTAGCCAGACCTTATTAGTTATGATAAAGTGTAAACATAGACCATACGATAGATGGAGTCTCTAATGTTATTACTGAGGTAAGGGATTAGGACTAAAGGGAAGAGAACATGATGGAGTCCAGCCTTTCATCAGCATGCTACGTCTCAAATGGTACCATAGGGCTCTGGTCAAAAATAGTGCACTATATAGGGGTTAGGGTGCAATTTAGGACAATGTGACACCAGGACACAAGGAAAGAGACACAAGCAAGTTCCAAACTTTTCTACGGTCTATTGCTCACACACAGACACCACTTGGGTGAATATGTTAACATTGAAATGCAATCCAAAAGGTAAAAGATAATGTTTGGAGAGTAGTGGGTAGAACATTAAACATCGTTTTTATAGCTTTGGGCTTGAACGTGTACAAGCACATTGATTTTGTTAAATCTATTAAGACTTTACATTGCATTAACATTTTCTATTTTGCTACCGATAATCCAATCAAGGCTTTTGTGTGACAGTTAAACATGTCTATCAGCGGAGAAAATAAATCATCTCTGACAAATAGGACGAAAACCTCTTTACCACAACCAGTTCTTGGTTGTTCACTCTGCATTCACACAGCCACACAGCCTGTCTACAGAAGACTGAGGCGACGTACAAGTCTGAGGGAAAACATTTTTCATCCTCCCCCTCGCATTTCAATTATTCATCTATTCATTTTCACCTCAGAAACTGTGTGCGGATACACATGCAGAGTGAGCCGGTCCTGTCACCACATACTGTAAGCCAGCTAGAGTAGAGTAGGAACGCCATGTTATGTTATTAGTCAGAAGAGGAGATAATGAGGTTGATAACCCACACACATACACCCACCCACGCAAACACACACATTATATCTTGACTTACACTACTATGATTATGTCATGACCTCCCTTGATTGAGAAAATAACAAATGGAAAACCCCTCACATACTGAAAACCCTAGGCCTACTGTAATATAGAAAAGTCCATCTCAGTGATGAATTCAGACCCCGTTTGTGAAGGCCCCTTCACATCTCTAAGTTGCGTCCCAAATGACATCCCATAGGGCTCTGTTCAAAAGTAGTGCACTAAATAGAGAATAGGCTGCCATTTAGGACGCAGTCCTACTGTAAACACCTCAGGCTTACTGTTCTGGAGGAAACTGGCTATTTTTATTAGATTTTTTTCTGGGGGAAACATAAACACAGAATTCAGTGTAGGGCACAGGACACAGTGTGTCTGGCATCAATCAGCTTGGCTCTTTGTGACTAACGGATTTTTCTGTGTGTTAATAAATTCCCCTCGAAACTTAATGTCAACTGTTTTTCAGCCGAGGGCTGGAAGAGGAGAATAGATAGGAGGGAAGAGAGAAAGAAATACATGATAGAGAGAGTGAAATATACTGTATGTAGACATAATGACATTTGAAATGTCTTTATTCTTTTGGAACTTTTGTGAGTGTACTGTTTAATGTTAATTTTTTACTCTTTAATTTCACTTTTGTGTACAATCTATTTCACTTGCTTGGACAATGTAAACATACGTTTCCCATGCCAATAAAGCCCCCTAGAAAATGTAATTGAAAGAGATAGAGAGAGAGAGATGGAGGGAGAGAGAGAGAGAGAGAGAGAGAGAGAGAGAGAGAGAGAGAGAGAGAGAGAGAGAGAGAGAGAGAGAAAGAAAGAGAGAGAGAGAGAGAAAGAGAGAGAGAGAGAAAGAGAGAATCAGAAAGAGTTAGAGCTCCATGTTTCCCATGTTTTATCCATGCATAGGGCTGGTATACTAAATCCCCTAAACACAGACTCATGAATCAGTCTAATGACCAGGCGGGCCTATAGCCCCCTGGAATGCACCTCTGTTACCTCAGATCCTGGACCAGTCTAACAGGTAATTAGACCCTGGATCTGTATTACTTCTCTGTTACCTCAGATCCTGGACCAGTCTAACAGGCAATTAGACCCTGGATCTATATTATACTATGTTATCTCCAGTGACCACAGTGAGGCTGCCTCACAACACCCTCCCTCCGCCACTCTGACACAATCTGCCCTGTTGCCATGGCACCCACCAGAATACAAACGCATGCACACACACACACACACACATGCACACACACGCACACACACATGCAAACACACACACAGAGAGACACGTACTTATTAAAAGGCACTCACACTGACTGATACGGTGATGGGGACAACAACAACAGCAGGAAACCCTAGCTTCCCCTCTCCCTCTGCTGTCTCCATGGCCATTGTTTTAGGCCACCTGGCATCAAGCAGCTTTGTACACTGGCTGTAAAAGCCCAGACAGGAACTGAGGAACACAGGACCCGGTCAAGCAGACTGGGAGAGAAATGGGAAGAGGGGAGGAAGGGGGTGAGGGAGAGACTGGGGGAGGAGGGGGCAAGATGAGAAAGAAAGGAGGGGGAGGGTGAGGTGAGGGAGAGACTGGGGGCGGGCGGCCCAGGCAGGGTGGAAACAGCCACTGAAAAGTTTCACCACAGATGGCGATGGCAGAGAGCCTTCTGACTTAGTCAACTAGCAGTATTCTGAAAAGGGGGATTTGCCATTGATCTCTCTGTTTATGCAAACACAGCTTTTGCATTGTAAACACATGCACACACACGCATGCATACAGGACTAGGCTCACATGCAGGAAAAGATGCAAGCATACACATATGCATACAGTCACGCACACGCACACACACAGAAACAGGCACACACACACACACACACACACACACACACACACACACACACACACACACACACACACACACACACACACACACACACACACACACACACACACACACACACACACACACACACACACACACACACACACACACACACACACACACACATAGGCACACACACACACATAGGCACACAAAAACACCTGGTTTGGGAGTTGAAGGTGGTAAGTCAGTGGAGCCTGACCATGGTAGCTAGCTAGGGATGTTACACAGGAGAGGTAAGGTAGCAGCAGCACAGGATCTTCATAAAATTCTCCCCTACTCTCTAGTCTGCAGCCAGCCGAAGCCCTGACACTTTCTAAACCCTGTTCACACACACACACAAACAGAAACACACACCCGTCCACACACACTTCACCTGCGAGAGGATGACTCAGTGACCTACGGGGTACCAGAGGCTCATAAGAATGAATGAAAGCCCAGCCCCATCATCTCTGGATAAACTACGCCTCTCCTCTCTGCTTAAATCACACTGAGGAGGGAGAGAGAGGCAGGGAGAGAGAGAGAGAGAGAGAGAGAGAGTGAGAGAGAGAGAGAGAGAGAGAGAGAGAGAGAGAGAGAGAGAGAGAGAGAGAGAGAGAGAGAGAGAGAGAGAGAGAGAGAAGGCTTAGAGGTCCAGAAGCCCAGCACCACGCAGCCTCAGCCTTGTTTCTCTCTGCCCAGGCCCCAGCCCAATCTATGGAGTCGCTCTGGGGCTTCACACAGCCAGACAGGAGAACGAGCAGCACTACATCATCTACATTACACTGCAATATCATTATTAAGCTGAATATATGAGCTCTTTGCTGTAGACAGACAGAGTCACTCAGTACAGGGTTGGAAGAAAAGAGACAAAACAGCCCTGAGACCATTGAGCAGTGTTTCCCAAACTGGGGTGCACGTTTTGGTTTCTGCCCTACCACTACACAGCTGATTCAAATAATCAAAGCTTAATGATGAGTTTGGGAAACACTGCCATGGAGAGAGGACCTGTGAAAATGTCAGGAAAGCTAACCGTGCCTTTTCAACAGGCTCAGAGCAATAGTAACTATAAGATACTACAAATCTGCCCTTAATAAATTGGAAATCCGTAGCGGTGAAACTGCCACGTCCGATTACGACAAAAAAGACGTTGCTTCAAACACGTTACTTTTACCCTCGGATATCATTGGACATCAATGGACATCATTGAACAAAATCTATTCAAATCACATTTTATTGGTCACATACACATATTTATCAGATGTTATTGGTTACATACACATATTTATCAGATGTTATGGCGGGTGTAGCGAAATGCTTGTGTTCCTAGCTCCAACAGTGCAGTAATATCAAATTATTCACAATACACACAAATCTAAAGTAAAAGAATGGACGAGCAATGTTGGAGTGGCATTGACTAAAATACAGTAGAATAGAATACATTATTTACATATGAGATGAATAAAGCAGTATGTAAACATTATTAAAGTGACTAGTGTTCCATTCTTAAAGTGACCAGTGATTCCATGTCTATGTATATAGGGCAGCAGCCTCTAAGGTGCAGGGTTGAGTAACCGGGTGGTAGCCGGCTAGTGGTCCCAGCTTTGATGCACCTGTACTGACCTCACCTTCTGGATGGTTGGTGTCCTTGATGATCTTCTTGGCCTTCCTGTGACATCGGGTGCTGTAGTTGTCCTGGAGTGCAGGCAGTGTGCCCCCGGTGATGTGTTGGGCAGACCGCACCACCCTCTGGAGAGCCTTGCGGTTGTGGGCGGTGCAGTTGCCGTACCAGGCAGTGATACAGCCCGACATGATGCTCTCAATTGCGCATCTGTAAATGTTTATGAGGGTCTTAGGGGCCATGGCAAATTTCTTCAGCCTCCTGAGGTTGAAGAGACACTGTTGCGCCTTCTTCACCACACTGTCTGTATGGGTGGACTATTTCAGAACGTCGGTGATGTGTACGCCGAGGAACTTGAAGCTTTTCACCTTCTCCACTGCAGTCCCGTCGATGTGGATAGGGGCGTGCTCTCTCTGCTGTTTCCTAAGCAGATGTTTTAGCAGATGTTATTGTGGGTGTAGCGAAACGCTTGCATCAAATGGACGCGCTATAGAATTGCAGAGTATGTACTATGATTTATTTTACCACGGAGCAGAATGCAAAACAAAAACAATAACAAATGTGCCTGGCCCTGTTTTTTCAAATTCACAATAAGCTTTAATATAACCCACTAATATTTTTTTATCTGATCATTGGGAGGGTAAAGACACAAGAAAGTGTTGTTAATATAGTATGCCTTCCAAATGCCCCACTATTCTCTATATAGTGCACTACTACTCATAAGGCTCTGGTCAATAGTAGTGCACTATATAGGGAATAGGATACAATTTGAGATGCAACCATAGAGAAAATAGATCTGTTTTGCATCGTTGTTTTTCTAAGTATTCTGGATGGACTGTTCTTCCTGGGAGATGAGAGCAGGGTGGGCATGCAGGAGATGGTCCAGTGGTGCTGATCCCTCCCCTCTCTAACGATGAGGTTAAACATAAGACCTGGTTGAGGATGGCTCTCCTCTCCCTGTTCCCCCTGGCCTGCTCAGCTCAGTGCAGCTCAGGAGAAGCTCCGGTTGGTCAGCATGCAGCTTATTGTTTCCTGCTTCATTTGCCACGGGGCCAATTAACTCAGGATCCTAGCAAAACACACACACACAAAGTGCACGTACACACACACATATATACATAAAAAAATAAACACACACATAAACATAGTATACTCGCGCATACAAATTAACGAATAAGGCCTTGGCTTTGAAACAAACACACGTTCACAGCAGCCAATCAGCAGGCAGCTTGTGGGGTGAGGTTGTGACTGTCAACTCAGCTAAGCCTCAGTTCCCCAACATCTTGGCACGCATGTGGGCTACTTTCCATTCAGGAGTTACCTAACGTGCTAAAACCCTAACAGTAAACAGCTTGCTGTTATTGAGAACTACGTTTGTTTCCAAAACTCTGTCCTCTAGTTCAAAAACATCATTCACATTGATGTAAAACAGCAAAGATACTGCTAAAAAACTGTTCTCTTG
This sequence comes from Oncorhynchus clarkii lewisi, assembly GCF_045791955.1. Taxonomy (NCBI): domain Eukaryota; kingdom Metazoa; phylum Chordata; class Actinopteri; order Salmoniformes; family Salmonidae; genus Oncorhynchus; species Oncorhynchus clarkii. The sequence continues at coordinate 19,718,341 of NC_092178.1, forward strand.
TTCAAAAACACAACTGAGATCCAGGTTGAAAAAAACAGGTACAGGAAGCAGTGAGAAGAAGTAGACACGTTATAGACGGATTGCTGTTATGTTGTGAGTGTGTGTGTGTGTTTGTGTGTGTGTGTGTGTGTGTGTGTGTGTGTGTGTGTGTGTGTGTGTGTGTGTGTGTGTGTGTGTGTGTGTGTGTGTGTGTGTGTGAGTGAATGTGTGTGTGAGTGTGTGAGAGTACAAGAAGTCTTCACAAGAATAGTAAACCAGGGAGAATGCTGACAATTGAGGACATTTTGTAGGTCCTCACAAGGAAAAGGGCTATTTAGGGTTAAGGGTTAGGTTAAGGGTTAGAATTAGGGGTTAGGTTTAGGGTTAGGAGTTAGAAATTAAGGTTAGAGTTAAGTTTAGGGGTTAGGTGAAATAGGATTTTGAATGTGAATCAATTATTGGTGCGTGTGTGTGCGTTGCTCCTGGTGATATGAGGTAGTCTGCAGTAGTCCTGAATCGAGAGCCAAGAAGTCGAGCAGATCCACCACCCTGCTACAGTACGCTAGCATCTAGCAAGCAGCGCTAACATCTGCAGTGGGGAATAACCTGTTTGTGAAAACATACACGTCCCTAATGAGGCCTGCTATAAAAATGAAAATGAACACCACATTTAGAGAGCCTCAACTAGCTCTCACACTCCCAGCCAGCCAGCAGCGTGAACCAGCTGGGAAGAATGCAGAGATTTGTGAGCATGGCTTTTACAAGCTTCTAAGAACTTCTGTTGGAGGTCAGGGTTGCAGGGGTTTTTGGCTGCAACAAGTGTCGGAATTCTAGAATACTGTATCACTCACTCACAATAACGTACGTAACCCGAGGAGGTTACGCAACAGTAACTCTTATTATTTTCACTGCTCCCGAGGGGAACTCTGTGTGTGGCTGGGAGTGAGAGCACTTCTAGTTGTCACAGGGATACTCACTTATCGTGTTCTTAAAGCTGCAGAGTGTAATTCAAACAACAACAGAATTGTCCTCCGCCACTTTTGGGGTAAACAGCTGAGATAGGGGGCTGGAGAAATGTAACCAATCACATTCATAGACAGGGCTATGGATGAAAGGACTAACCAACCATGAGATAAAATTATAGTTTTGACCATGTTTAAAAGAGACACAGTGTTTCTTTACAATTGCATTGTTTACAAACAAGCATATATTTTGAGTTGTCATGGGGTAAGACAGTTGAAGCATTCAGAAGTTATATTCCTTAAGATTCACTTAAAAGTCTAAAAATCTATGTGCAAATCACAGACTTCACCTTTAAGGCAGCAGTATCTCTGGCAAAAGTTTGCTCTCCAAAACAAAAAAGTTTCCATCTTTTGTAGATGAAGTCGACGGGGGAAATCTTCTCGAGGACTGAACCAAAACCATACGGAGGAATAACTTCTGATGAAAAACAAATAGAATTTATAATGCCAGAGCTCTCCCCAACGGGAAGGGGTAGCATCTTTTTTATGATGGTGAAAGAAAAAGGTGAAAAGTGAGTGACAAACAAGTTTTTTATCAAACCTTAAAATACCCCCGAGATGGTAGATAGATTCCATAAGCAGGATTCCATTAGATGTGTTTAAGTGAAAACTCCCCAGTTATGCCCCAACTCAAACACCACACTGATCCAATAATTCAGCTAAACATACTTTTAACCATACCTAAACTTCAGCACTCTCACACCCATCCTATCTACATCTTTTTACCCATGTCCCAAATGTAAGTGTCCTCTGCCCATTTATCACCTGTAACAGAGAAGATTTGAGAATTAAAGTGATGCTCCAGAGTTTTTATACAATTTCAGCCACCATTTTTGAAAGTAGTGCTTACGAGCCAAAACGGGTCCGTGAAAATTGTGTACTACGTCATCCATTTTGTATGATAGGTTATGAATTACAATTCATACAACATGTTACGAATTTGTAAGTGCTCAAGATCCCGAACTGCATTTTTAAGAAAACTTTCACGTTTTCTCCTTTTACTCAGTAGAATGACAGTAGCTTGGGGAGCTTTGGATCCTGCCGATCCGCGTCACTGGCTCAGCCAATGGTGCCATGGACGACCAGGGTTTCTATGGCAGCGCTTGGTGAATTCCCCTGCCCCTCTACTCTGTATGGACAGACTCTCTATCCTTCCCTCTCTTTCTCTCTCTGCCTTCCTTTCTGTCCCCCTGTCCCTATCTTCCACTCTCCCTCTCTCCCGCTCTCTCTCTTTCTCTCTCCCTATTCTCCCCCCCGTTCCTGTATCTCTCTCCCCCTCATTGAGTTGGGAAACAGACCATAGTACCTAGGCCAGCAGGCCCTGAGCCAAATGCCTAGCAGATAAGCCTCTAATAGGAAATCATCTACAGCTAATGCACATTCCATGGCTAAAGCATATTTTAATAAAAATAACACAACTCTATCATACCCCCACCTCCATTTCCCTACTCTCTTTATTTCTCTCCCTTTCTCATTTAGAGGCCCCTCTTCAAACAAAGCATGGGCAGAGAGAGACCGAGAGACAGAGAACGAGAGGGAGAGGGAGTGAGCGACAGAGTGAGCGAGAGAGAGAGAGAGAGAGAGAGAGAGAGAGAGAGAGAGAGAGAGAGAGAGAGAGAGAGAGCAGGACTGAGTGAGTGGGAGAGAGAGAGAGAGTAAAAACAGCTCAAAGAGTGTAGCCCTACCAGCTATTCTTCCAATTACAATGAAAGAGAGCGCTGAGACAGAACATGATCGAGGTGTGGCGCTGGGTGTGGTGCGGTAGCGTGATGTCCCAGGGGCTATTGAGAGATAAGGCGATTACTCTAGAAGGAAGGAGGATAGACAGGTTAAATTCCTGAATATTTGTTAGAGGGAGGGAGGAGGCACTTGTGGTGTGACAGTGTAGCAGTGTACACAAACACACACACACACAAATACACACACACTCGGCAGTGTAGCAGTGTAAAATGTTGGGCAGAGTGCCAGACAGAACACACAGCAGGTAGTGTAGTGACGAGACGAGCAGCTCCTTGGCGGGAACCAGCTTGTTTGTTTTACACTCTACAACCATGTTGTTCTGTCTGACTGAGAGGAAACCCTCTGACATGACATAGTGGAGGCTACAGTCAATCAGTGTTACAATGGGTTCGTCCCAAATGGCACCCTATTCCCCATATTGTGCACTACTTTTGACTAGGACCCTTGTGGTTCTGGTCAAAAATAGTGCACCATATAGGGTATAGGATGCCATTTGGGACAGACAGGGAATCTCCAGAGAGTGGCCTCAGCCTACATCTTAATCTAGTAGTGTTGTCCTAATGTATGTTGAATAACACAAAGGACACAGAAATATAACAGAAAAAGTAATATTGCCCTAACAATCTCAATGCATTCATGGATGGAATGTGTTATTGGGACGGTATTTATATCATCCTCCTTTATATAGCATCCTCTAGTCTACGGACTGTTCAGATATTTAAGGGAAAATCCTGGACAATGACTTCAATGTCTGACTGTACCAACTCTCCAGAACATAATATTTGACCACTTTCTGGCCTTGATTTTTATGTGGAGTGTGGAATAGAACATCCCCCAATAAAACCATGTCCTGTTTTGGAATGGAGTGGTAAACAGTGATGGCTCGTACACTCTCATCAGAACACTCCCATCTCCCAGACAAAGAGGATAGAGTTGTACAGCTGCCAATAAAGATCATGCTAATTCCACAACGTCATTCAACCGCACATCACAGCGGTCCAATTTTTTATACATCAGCACCTGGATTGGAAAATCTGAAATGAAATTACTGGCAAAAGGGTAAACACTTAAACAAATATTTTGAATTAGCATATGTTTAGCACTTTGATGAGAGGATGGAGAGAGAAAAAAACTGTTTCAGTACGAACAAAACACTAAGGTTGATTGTTAAATAAAAGTGCATTTAATCAGCATTTCATGACCACAGTGAACCGACCCGTTGTGGAGGTTTGTTGTTTTCCCCTAGAGAATGTAGAATGGGAGCCTAGAGATATGAACTGGCCGATTCTGTAGGCTACAGTCAGGGAACAGGGAATAGTTGCTCCACTGTTTGTCTGTGAATAAATCTCCTTGGTAAATAGCTCTGAGGCTCTACTGAGGAATATTGTATGGATCAAAGCAGCCATGTCTTCCTGTATAAAAGACCAGGCCACAAGCTTGTTTGTCTAAAACAATTAAGTCCGGTATGAGGGAGGTTCCTGACAAATAGCTAACAGCTGATAGCGCTTTGGCAAATATTCTGAAGGGGGTCGGAGGGGCAAAGGCGGGACGTAGGGGAACGTATGGGGGTCCAAATTAATGATTGGTCAGGGTCCGAAACCAGTCTAATCTCAGCCAAATGCTCCCTAATTATATAAGGTGCTGCCAATTTGGACTGTCTAACAAACCAAGAGCACCATGCATTACTCTTTCTCCCAGGTCCCTGATTGAGTCTGGTCATTATTTGGGCTGATCTCATATTCACACATGGAACCAATATGCAGGCCAGATGTTCATTTTACAATTGGGCACAGAGCACAACGACTCATCTACACGCAAAGGAAGGAAAGAGAAGGGAAGGTAGTTCCCCAGCTGAATAAGGGGCAGCCGTCGGTCTGGTCTGACACTCCAGCCCCAACCATGGGACCAGACTAGGAGGGAGGGAGGGGATTCTGGGGCATAATGTGAGGGACAGAAGAGACTGAAGGAGGGAGGGAGGGAATACTGGGGCATAATGTGAGGGACAGGAGAGACTGAAGGAGGGAGGGGATGCTGGGGCATAATGTGAGGGACAGAAGAGACTGAAGGAGGGAGGGGATGCTGGGGCATAATGTGAGGGACAGAAGAGACTGAAGGAGGGAGGGAATGCTGAGGCATAATGTGAGGGACAGAATATATTGAAGGAGGGAGGGGATGCTGGGGCATAATGTGATGGACAGAAGAGACTGAAGGAGGGAGGGAATGCTTGGGCATAATGTGAGGGACAGAAGAGACTGAAGGAGGGAGGGAGGGAATACTGGGGCATAATGTGATGGACAGAAGAGACTGAAGGAGGGAGGGAGGGAATACTGGGGCATAATGTGATGGACAGAAGAGACTGAAGAAGGGAGGGGATGCTGGGGCATAATGTGAGGGACAGAAGAGACTGAAGAAGGGAGGGAATGCTGGGGCATAATGTGATGGACAGAAGAGACTGAAGGAGGGAGGGAATGCTGGGGCATAATGTGATGGACAGAAGAGACTGAAGGAGGGAGGGGATGCTGGGGAATAATGTGAGGGACAGAAGAGACTGAAGGAGGGAGGGGATGCTGGGGCATAATGTGATGGACAGAAGAGACTGAAGGAGGGAGGGAATGCTGGGGCATAATGTGATGGACAGAAGAGACTGAAGGAGGGAAGGGATGATGGGGCATAATGTGAGGGACAAAAGAGACTGAAGGGGGGAGGGGATGCTGGGGCATAATGTGATGGACAGAAGAGACTGAAGGAGGGGGGGTATGCTGGAGCATAATGTGAGGGACAGAAGAGACTGAAAGAGGGAGGAAGGGAATACTGGGGCATAACGTGAGGGATAGGAGCGACTGAAGGAGGGAGGGAGGGAATGCTGGGGCATAATGTGAGGGACAAAAGAGACTGAAGGAGGGAGGGAATGCTGGGGCATAATGTGAGCGACAAAAGAGACTGAGGGACGGAGGCAGGGAGGGAGGCAGGGAGGGAGGGAGGGAGGGAGGGAGGGAATACTGGGGCATAACGTGAGGGATAGGAGAGACTGAAGGAAGGAGGTAGGGAATACTGGGGCATAACGTGAGGGATAGGAGAGACTGAAGGAGAGAGGGAGGGAATACTGGGGCATAATGTGAGGGATAGGAGAGACTGAAGGAGGGAGGTAGGGAATACTGGGGCATAACGTGAGGGATAGGAGAGACTGAAGGAGGGAGGTAGGGAATACTGGGGCATAACGTGAGGGATAGGAGAGACTGAAGGAGGGAGGTAGGGAATACTGGGGCATAACGTGAGGGATAGGAGAGACTGAAGGAGGGAGGTAGGGAATACTGGGGCATAACGTGAGGGATAGGAGAGACTGAAGGAGAGAGGGAGGGAATGCTGGGGCATAACGTGAGGGATAGGAGAGACTGAAGGAGAGAGGGAGGGAATACTGGGGCATAACGTGAGGGATAGGAGAGACTGAAGGAGAGAGGGAGGGAATGCTGGGGCATAATGTGAGGGGCAGAAGAGACTGAAGGAGGGAGGGAGTATAAAAATAAGAAAGGAGAAAAAATAATGAAGAAGGCTGGTAATGTTGCTGTCAGGTCAATGACTTGTATGGTGTGTAGTAAAGACAGAGGACTTCTGCTGCCGACCAGAGCCCTAGTTTGAGCCTCATGTGTTCCAACATGCAGCTAGCAGTGCTTTGGCCACCAACTCAAATAGCTCATTTATATAAACCTCCAAATTACGATGTGCGGGAAATTGTTTTTTTCTTTCTTTTTTACCTAGTTTGGGTTCCAGTTTCAGTACCCTGTCTACGTTATTAGGACCACCTAGTTGGACCACCTGCTGTCCTGGAAGGACGGGGTGGGACTTGTGCTTTGAGTGACACAGGGCCAAAGCAATCATGTCCTCATTAGGTGGAGATGCTCTCCTTAGTGACGTGCTGTCAGTGCGGATTCAGCTACACTCATTCCTGGAATAACCAATGCGTTCGACAGACCAAACCAAAAGCTGTAAAAATGTCTCATTTTCCACTCCGTCTGTCATCTTAAGTGAACAAAGACAGTTTAACTAAAACAAATGACAGGAGAGGAGGAGGAAAGAGGTGAGGCATAATGCCCTCACTACATTAGGTGCAACAGTATAAAAACTGTGCCACACTCTCACAGGGGACGCACTCTTTTCACGCCATTTTGCCTGGTGGGCGGTGCTATACGTCACCATGGGTTTCAAAGTGCAAGGACTGTCCAATGCGGGTCTACGTTCAAACCCTCCGCCTGGGACCTTATTTCTAAATTGAGCTATGTTTATACTTTATAGTTTACAATTGCACTTTCATATTAGTACAGAATTTTGCTTTATTTGAACTAACCATAGGTAGCTACCATGTGACTGGACCAAATTTCCCAAAAGTGAACGATGCATAATATCAAGTTTTCCTTGCTAGCCAACCAATAATGCCAATGACACTATCAAACCAATACACTACATTTACCTGAATGAAATATAAGAAACCGATCATGACAATATTTAGTCTCTGGTTTGCAATAATACCTGTATACTGTCAATCACTGTGAAGAATTATTTGCGTTGCTGGCTTCATTAAATACTTTTCATGGCCTCCTGAGTGGCGCAGTGGTCTAAGACACCGATCCGGGGCTGTGTCACAGCCGGCCGTGACCGGGAGACCCATGAGGCGGCGCACAATTGGCCCAGCGTCGTCCAGGTTAGGGAGGGTTTGGCCGGCCGGGATGACCTTGTCCCATCGCGCTCTAGTACCTCTTTGTGGCGGGCCAAGTGCCTGCAAGCTGACTTCGGTTGCCAGTTGTACAGTGTTTCCTCTGACACATTGGTGCGGCTGGATTCTGGGTTCAGTAGGCAGTGCAGTTTGGCAGGGTCGTGTTTTGGAGGACGCATGGCTCTCCACTTTCGCCTCTCCTGAGTCCGTACGGGAGTTGCAGTGATGGGACAAGACTGTAACTACCAATTGGGGGTAAAAGTTTAAAAAGATTATAATCCTAATAATTTCATCTGATGGATTTTCGATGTTCTTGGTCTTATTTATTTGTTTGAGGGACTATACACGAGGACAACTTTACCATATTATCCTGGATGCATACTTACTCACCCAGTATCATTACTTTGCATGAATGACATTTTTCAACCTTAAACAATGCAAAATTCAGAAAAAACATGTTTTGTTTATGTTTCTTTCTATTCTGTGGCAGCATGAAATAGCAAACAATGTGAATTCAGCAATTACATTTGTTTACTTCATCTTTGTGGCCCTCTGATGAAACAGTAACATCCAATACTATAGTTAGGCTTAGACAACCTGTACCCTATGGTTTAGCGATGCATTGAATCGATTTCACAATCTGGACGCGAGCGAGTGTTCAGCTTATTCTCTACACTGTGTGCACCAGTATGCGTGCTGAAATATACATTGGCCATGATGTATAGCACCGCCCACTGGGTGAAATGAGTGCGTCCCGCTCTAACAGAGCCTATGGCCATTACTATGACTGCTAGCGTAAACAAACACATTTCCACAGCATCAACCATGGTGGACATTACACTGTTGTGTGGTGAACAGATTAAAAAGAAGGATGTGACTAGATGAGATGTGCGCTGTCCAGCTGTCCCCATGGGTCAGAGTTTGACTCAACTCTGCAAATATTTTGCAATTGTAGTCATTTAGCAGACACCTTTCGGTTACTGGCCCAATGCTCTTAACCGCTAGGCGAGGTGGTGCGGAATCGAGCTTGTGATTAAGGTTGGTTGCCTGAGACCTGAATATTTGCATTGGCTCCCTGAGCTAACGCCTAGGCTTTAGCTCTGTGGGCTAACACATTTCTGTGGCTAGCAGGAGACCTGGTTCAAACCCTAGTCAGTTACATAGGATCAAAAGTTGTCTGGAGTACTTCTACCCAAACCCCCTTCCACTACGTTTGACTGTACCAACGATGTCACACAGAGACAGCCAGACTGACTGAATGTTTCAGAGATGTTACAATGTCTTCCCCGAGCCAGTTTAATTTAACGAGTAATTCAACATTAGACACAGAGCATTGTACAACAATTAAAGAATGAAAATATGAGCCAGTCACCTATTGAATTATGGTCTGAAGCAACGTGTAACAGTAGGGTTCTTATTTTGCATGGCAAACGCAAAACCCTTGACCGATAAAATGTTACTTTATTTATACTTTATAGTTTTGCTTTGGTTGAAATGTAAATAATACATAATGAGTTGGGTCATAGAGTTTTATTCTCACTGACGTTTATAATGGTTATAAAGATTTTGGTGAGTGAAAACAGACCAGGCCGATTATCATAACGCATGGCTAGGGCAGCTCCCTGCCTAGTTGACTGTGTGACTCAATGGGAGTGGGTTGAGAAAGGGATACTTTGGGATTTTGGCAATGAGGCCCTTTATCTGCAGTACTTCCCCAGAGTCAGATGAACTCATGGATGTCCAGTATGAAGGAAGTTAGAGGTAGATTCGCGAGCCAATGCTAACTAGCATTAACGCAATAACTGGAATTCTATGGATATCTACTAGCTAGTAGCAGCTTCCTTCAAACCGCACGCAGAGAAATAACAATGTTATCCAGGAGTTCATTTGACTCTGGGGAAGTAGATAAAGGGCCTCAATTCCAAAATCATGTGAACCAGGCGTTGAGCTGGTTGCTGGTTCTGCATTAGACTAACAAACCAGCATGAATAGCACCAGCGGCACATTCATAAAGTGGGCCAAACCATGAAATCCAAGTTAAAAATGTGACATGCTGTGATAGCTACTCACGTCCACGAACTAACAAATGACACAGACAATGGAAATACAGTGCGGTGCCTCCGACAGAAATGGGGGTGAATCATGTGGCAGACGGGCATGAATGCTGAATTACCTTGTGATTATGTCTCTTTTGGAAGGTTTTTAAACCCATTGTGAACATTATGGGCTGGTGGAACAGGCCACAGCACACATTGGTCACGCACTCGCCATCTTTTCCATCGTATCACCGCCACACGCCTCCGCCAGCTAACAGCTCTGAAACGCTGTGAATAACCCCCCTCACCCTCCGGCCTCCACCCTGCCTGGCCCTGGCTGCTTGGTCCTGGCTCTCTGGCCCTGGTTCTCTGGCTCCAGCTCTGGTCTGCTGGCTGCACTGGGTGTCAGTTTGTTTCTGCAGCAGTCACATTTCCCATCAGCCCATAGACAAAAATAAACAGTGGCGTCCTGGAAGGCGGGTGGTTGAAGCGCACCACTGTATTCCACCCCCGTCCGGGCAGACAGTGCACCGCTGAGGTAATCATTCCTCCAACCCACCCCGTCATGCCCAGCCCCAGCCCCCGCCTTAGCTCCAGCCTTAACCCCAAGCCCCAGTACTTGCCCCAGTCCCCAGAAGCAGGCAGACAGGGGTAGGTATCCCTCTGGCCCCTTTATGTTCAACTGCCCCCTCACTTTCTTTTTCACTGCCAGTAAAATGTGGCACCCTGTTATGGAATTCAGCTGCAGGTTGCGGAGGAGCTTTTCCCCCCACTTCCTGTCCTGTCTGAGATGTGTTGGCGCAACACTAAGCGATAGAGCATTGAAGTAGAGCAGGCTATGCGTGGAGAGAAAACAAATGCTCACACACATACGAACGGTCACAACTATGGTTTTACAAGCACAAAAACCCAAAACAAACACAGACTGCTGGGTAAATAGAACAGGGTGTAAACCAGACACATACATTAATGTGGCAAACTACACAGCTGACGTATAAACAGTGCTGTACTGTTTGCAACACTTTAGCATAGTGTTTGTGTGTTCGCATGCTGATGCTAACAGATATACTCTAATGTAGATTTGAAAACATCATGCACACACACACACACACAAATACACTACTTTGGCTAGCAGAGTGCATTGTTGTCTGTAGAACAGATTTATATAACATCGGTCCAGGGGTTGTGTTGACAGGCTGGAGTGCTTCTGAGGACTGCATTAACACTGGCAACACTGGCTGTGTCTCTCACACTCCCTCTCCCTCTCTCTCTCTCACACACACACACACAAACACACAAAACTCTCTCACACACACACAAGCATGCACACACAGCTCCTCTGCCTGTCTTACTCAGGCAGTGGCACTATCTAATCTGCGCTCCACAGGGCCACTTGGCAGCCATCACCTCCCTGTCTGGACAGCTGGGTGGCAGGAGAGGGAGGGTAGAAGAGGAGAGGGGAGGAGAGGAGAGGGGAGGGGAAGAGAGGTGATTAGGGTTGCAGAAGGTCGGAAACTTTCCGGTAGATTTCTGGAATTTTTCCGGAAATTATCAATGGGAAGTTAAGTCCTGGAATTTGGGGAATTTTTCTTAAATGTATCTAAAAAGTTAGCTTATAACAGTGAACCATTTTTGAGGGATACGTGTAAGGCAATTCTAGGTCTTGTGGCATATTTTGGTTAAACTGTCCCCAATTCAATAGAATTGCAACCCTCTGCATGCACAGTGCATTCTTCCATCACATGTACAGCTGATTCTCAAGATCTTGCACACTAATGAGATGCTATTGAACCCACATTACAACACTGTCAGAGCCAAGGACTACATGCTTTCTAGTAAGTTTTGATTACAATACTTGGTTGGTTGAATATATTTTATATGACATGCATGATTTTTTGTTAACTAGTAAATAGTAGCCTACAGCAAAGTGTGTTTAAATTATTTCTAACTTGTTAACAATATCTGCTAGTTAGTTTTTGCTACCTTGTCGGTTTTAGCTTGCTTGAGCCTGCTAACTGAGTGTTAATTCACCTCTTTCCATACATGTTTCATTTAAAAATATTTATCTTACAAAGGAGTTGTTTAACTTCTTCGATATAGGGGGCGCTCTTTTAATTTTTGGATAAAAAAACGTTCCCGTTTTAAACAAGATATTTTGTCACGAAAAGATGCTCGACTATGCATATAATTGACAGCTTTGGAAAGAAAACACTCTGACGTTTCCAAATCTGCAAAGATATTATCTGTGAGTGCCACAGAACTGATGCTACAGGCGAAACCAAGATGACATTTCAAACAGGAAATGCCCCAGATTTTGAATGCGCTTTGTTCCAATGTCTCCTTATATGGCTGTCAATGCTCCAGGAATGAGCTTACACTTTCTGTCGTTTTCCCAAGGTGTCTGCAGCATTGTGACGTATTTGTAGGCATATCATTGGAAGATTGACCATAAGAGACTACATTTACCAGGTGCTCGCTTGGTGTCCTCCGTTTCAATTATTGCGTAATCTCCAGCTGCGTGTATTTTACCATTTGCTTCAGAGGAGAAACCCAACTGCCACGAATGACTTATCATCGAATAGATATGTGAAAAACACCTTGAGGATTGATTCTAAACAACATTTGCCATGTTTCTGTCGATATTATGGAGTTAATTTGGAAAAAAGTTTGGCGTTGTAATGACTGAATTTTCTGGGTTTTTTCTTAGCCAAACGTGATGAACAAAACGGAGCGATTTCTCCTACACAAATAATATTTTTTGAAAAACTGAACATTTGCTATCTAACTGAGAGTCTCCTCATTGAAAACATCCGAAGTTCTTCAAAGGTAAATGATTTTATTTGAATGCTTTTCTTGTTTTTGTGAAAATGTTGCCTGCTGAATGCTAGGCTTAATGCTATGCTAGCTATCAATACTCTTACACAAATGCTTGTGTAGCTATGGTTGAAAAGCATATTTTGAAAATCTGAGATGACAGTGTTGTTAACAAAAGGCTAAGCTTGTGAGCCAATATATTTATTTCATTTAATTTCCGATTTTCATGAATAGTTAACGTTGCGTTATGGTAATGAGCTTGAGGCTATGATTACGCTCCCGGATACGGGATTGCGCGACGCTAACTTCTTAACTATTTATCTGTACATGGAATTGTATTGTTTTTTTACTAATTTTTTGCTAATCTTTACAGGAAATTGCCACGGGAACTATCTGATGTGTGGAGACATTTCACTGCAGCTAATGTAGAATCAAAGCTGTGTACATTTGCAAATACTGTGCCAAATCATATGTGAAGAATGCAACAAAGATGCTGAATCATCCGGCCAAGTGCATAATGTTCCCTCAGCGCTCACAACAAGCAAAGTCCCTCTACTTCTATTCGAGGTGAAAAATGATGAATCAGACACCTTATCAATAGCAACAGCTCATGGTCCTACTGGAATCAAAAGTTTTTTTGACTCAATGTAGGAAAGTAAGAGAAATGCTGATGAATGTCTTGCTCAAGCTGTGTATGCAACGAGTTCACCTCTGATGCTCACAGGCAATGGGTATTGGAAGAGATTTCTGAATGTTCTTCTCCCATCATATACCCTTCCAACCAGACATGCTTTATCTACTCATTTGCTGGATGCAGAGTTCAACAGAGTTTAAGTAAAGGTCAAGCAAATCATAGAGAAAGCAGACAGTATTGCAATCATCTCTGATGGGTGGTCTAATGTTCATGGGCAAGAAATAATTAACTACATCATCTCTACCTCTCAACCAGTATTCTACAAGAGCACAGACACAAGGGACAACAGACACACCGGTCTCTACATTCCAGATGAGCTGAAGACAGTCATCAATGACCTTGGACCACAGAAGGTATTTGCACTGGTGACAGATAATGCTGCGAACATGAAGGCTGCTTGGTCTGAAGTGGAGGAGTCCTACACTCACATCATGCCCATTGCCTGTGCAGTTCATGCATTGAATCTGCTCCTCAAAGACATCATGGCACTGAAAACAATGGATACACTCCACAAGAGAGCCAAGGAAATGGTTAGGTATGTGAAGGGTCATCAAGTTATAGCAGCAATCTACCTCACCAAGCAAAGTGAGAAGAATAGGAGCACCACATTGAAGCTGCCTAGCAACACCCGTTGGGGTGGTGTTGTCATCATGTGTGACAGCCTCCTGGAGGGGAAGGAGTCTCTCCAAGAAAAGTCCATATCGCAGTCTGTCGATATGGACAGCCCCATCAAGAGGATTCTCCTGGATGATGTATTTTGGGAGAGAGTGGTAAGCAGCCTGAAACTCCTGAAACCTATAGCAGTAGCTATTGCACAGTTTGAGGGAGACAATGCCATCCTGTCTGATGTTCAGACTCTGCTTGCAGATATAAGAGAAGAAATCCGTACCACCCTATCTGCTTCACTGTTGCTCCAAGCAGAGGAAACTGTAGTTCTGAAACACATCAAAAAGCATGAAGACTTCTGCCTGAAGCCCATACACGCCGCAGTGTAAATGGCAAGAGCATCCTGTCTGGTACAGAGATCAACAATGCCTATGGTGTCAGCACTACTGTCTCGCCACCTTGGCCTGGATGAGGGCAAGGTTCTTGGCAGTCAAGTACACTTCCAAGCAAGGGCTTCGGAGATGCAAGATGGCAGTTGTGCCAACATATCTCATCAGCCACATGGTGGAAGGGACATTGTGGATCTGAGGCTCTTTCCCCTGTTGCCTCCATCATCATCCAAATCCCACCAACATCAGCCGCCTCAAAGCACGTCTGATCCTTGTTTGGGAACACACACAACAAAGCACGCAACAGGCTGACCAATACAAGGGTTGAAAAAATCGGTGGCCATCCAGGCAAATGTGAGGCTTTTGAGCCTGACAGCGAGCCATCCTGAACAAGGTTGGAAAGTGAGAGTGAAGATGAGGCCTCAGAGTCTGATGTTCAAGAGTTGGACATTGAGGAGGTCCAGGGAGAAGACATGGAAGTCTGAGAGGAAGACAACCTAAGCTTTAGTTTCTAGACTAAAATTTTACAGATGTAGATTGAAAATATTTTTGGGGAGATGCGATGGATCATTGGGGATCATTCAATATTCACTTTCCTTCGTTGTTCAGTGAAATAATCTCATGTGAAATCAACTCATTTAATTAAAGTTCAATTCGTTACAAAATATTTGTTTTATTTCTATTGGAAGGATTTTATCATTTGCAATTATTTCTACTTATGATAAGGTAAAAGGTTTAAGTTTCTGTCTCCTTATTGTCATGAACATGAAGGGAGACAGAGAGCTGGTTTCATTCGCAGGGCGCAGCAGGTGTTAATTGCAAAGGACCACAGGAGGAGGCAGTTAGCTGGGTCCAGGGGCAGGCAGCAGGTCATACACAGGGGGTCCAAAGGGGCAACAGTACAGGCAGGGAAAAGGCTAGTAACGTAGTCCGGGAGATCAGGCAATAGGTAGATAACAGGAAATACGATAAAGTACAGGCAAGGAATAGGTAAAAGGAGTCGTTTGTGAGGCAGGAAAAAACTATCATACACGGGAGGAGTCACTCACAGGACAAACAGCGCTCTGAAAGGCATGTGTCACAAAACAAACAATACCTCACAGTGATGGGGTGCAAAGAACTGAACTAAATAGTGTGGGATAATGACATACAGGTGTGTGAACAGGTGATTAGAATTCAGGTGATTGGGATCTGGATAGTGAGCTGCGTTCAGGCGATCTAGGTGTTTGAGGGTGTGAGTTGGAAGCAGACATTACACATATGATATGGTAAATATATACAATTTAAAAAAAATCTACATTTAAATGGTATTAATATTAATTTGCATATATTTCCTTTAATTCCCATATATTCCTGTTAATTCCCACTGAAAGTTTACACCTCTGAATATTCCCCAAAATGTGCAACCCTCGAGGTGATGATAGGGGATGGCAGGAGTTGAGAAGGGATAAGAGGGAAGAAGAGGAGAGGGGAGGAGAGGGCGGAAGAAGGGAGGGGAGGAGAATAGAGGGCAGGAGAGGAGAGGATATGTGAATGGAGGGGAGGAGAGGGCAGGATAGGGCAGGAAAGGAGAGGGGAAGAGAGGGGAGGAAAGGAGGGAGATGACAAGTGAGACATGGATTGTGTATGTGTGCCATTCAGAAGATGAAATGGCAAGACAAAATATTTAAGTGCCTTTGGTAGTAGGTGCCAGGCGCACCGGTTTGAGTGTGTCAAGAACTGCAAAGCTGCTGGGTTTTCACACACAACAGTTTACCGTGTGTATCAAGAATGGTCCAACACCCAAAGGACATCCAGCCAACTTAAGGTGCACTGTAATCTAACACCCAAAAGTAGTAGGGCCGGAGGAATCAATGCAGAGATGGGTGTCTATGAAGGGTGACATATTCTGTGAATGGTGGTGAAAGTCAAATGGTTCTGGCTGTGAGAGTATAGGTCTGTTCTATTCTGTGTTGTGTTATGGGCCCATGTGAGAGAGATCCAAAACTCCCAAGGTGGTCCTCTGACCAGCTGACCTTAGAGGAAATCCCTCCATGCGGGGTGAGTCTAATAACTAACCACCAGGGTAACACAACCCAGCTCACACTATATAATGACCTCTCCCTCCCGGATGGATCTAAAGTGATGTCAGCTTAGCTAATCATAACAGGAGGAAAATAACCAGGCCATGATACTCCTCTTGGAAACACGCATGCACTGACGTACACACAAGCACACACACACACACACACACAGGCACACACACACAGGCGCACACACACACACACACACACACACACACACACACACACACACACACACACACACAGGCGCACAAACACACACACACACACACACACACACACACACACACACACACACACACACACACACACACAGTCCTGGAATGACAGTCGGATGCAAGCTATCTAGGTTGTGGAAGTGGATGTAGCCTCAGAGGACAACTACACCATGGCATGGCTGGTACCTTCCAGGATGCCCAGCCCACATCCCCTAAAGGGCAACCAGGCCCACAAAGAGCATGGATGTTGATTTCATTCATATTACCAAGGCTTTCATGTGTATTATTAGACCGGAAACTGGGTACAGTGTGAAAATGAGGACAGCGAGAGAGAGGGGAAACCCTGCTTCCTGTGGGCTGTGGCAAGAGTGCTAGGACCCCTTGAGCACAAGGCTAGAAACATTTGCTAGTAATACAGGCCAGGCAGGTGTCTGTTCAGCTGCCCGTTCTGGGGCTATATGGGGTGAGCATTGAGTGCTACATTCTTAGAAAAAAAGGCTAGTTCGTTTGTCCTCATTGGAAAACCCTTTTTGGTTCCAGGTAGAACCCTTTGGTAATGAAAAAGATTATACTGAGTGTAGGATCCTCAAGCACAAGTCTAAAAACATCCGTCAGCAATAGCAAGGACGTATAGGTGTATGTTTCTCTGCCAGTTCTGCAACTATGTGGGGTGAGCAATAAGTGCTGCAACAATGACTGTAGCTTAGTAATGGCCATATAGCTGTCTTATCTGCTACGGTAGCTGTTCTGGGGTTCTGTTCTGGTTTGACATGGCAGAAGGCACTGCTGGCCACTGCCGATCTACTGATGTAGAATGAAGGGATAATGCCAGAGGAGCCGCCATTTGGAGGTTATATTGGCATGGGTGTTGTTAGGCCTGAGACAAAGTCGACAAGACCATGGCAATATATCCTAGTAATACAGTTATCTGCACACCACTGGACGAATTTAGCCGTTTCTCTGTCAAAACCTTGAAGAGAGGTTTGGTCTGGGTGGAGGAAACCCACAACAGCGGTGTCATCTGCATATTTAAAAAAAACTTGTGGCGAAAGCATGCAACCTTGAGGGGCTCCTGTATCCACCATTCTAGATGTAGAGATGGCAGAGTTAAACTTCTCTTGTTGAGTATGGTTCACAAGGAAACTATGAATCCATTTGATCAGGAGAGAGTTGACACCCAAATTCACCAGTTTATCATTTAAATTTGCCTTTTCTAAATGTTCCTAGATGTTGTTCAGCATGACCAGTAATGTATCTTCAACACCCCTGAAGGCACGATATGCAAACCTATAATAGAAACTGTCCAAATAATTTGCAAAAGCAAGTTCATTTTCGACAGTCATACAACGTCTCCTTGGTTTGTAGCCTGTGATGGTTTGTAGCCCTGTGATGGTTTGTAGCCTGTGATGGTTTGTAACCCTTGCCAGGCTTTCCTACTGTCCTTGTCCTTGAAAAGATTTTCTAATTTGTCTTTGTATGCTGCCTTGTACTCCTTAATTTTGCTTTTAAGTTGCCTCTGAATATTTTTCCTTTTCTCTTTTCTGCCACCTGATTTTAATACTTTTTTAAATTATCAAGTTACCCACAGTTTATTATTGAGGAAGATGTTAACTTTCTTTTTGGGAATCCTCACAGAAACGGATGTACTCAAGAGACGGTATCTGCTGCCTCTTCCAGGTCATTGGCTCTGAGGGGGCTATGTAAACAATAAATAACCTGGCCGTAGGTTAAGAGCAATGTCTTTATTACAGACCTTGTGCTTCGTTGTAATATGGGCAGGATTGCAATATTTCTCATTGATGAATGCACAAACTCTACCACCATTTGTCTTACCAGAGTTTATGTTTTGGTCCAATCTAACAATTGTGTAGCCAAGCAGCTCCACAACAGATTTGGGATCCTGTTCCGTATGTGCCAGGTCTCAAAAAGACAGATCAAGTAGGATTGCCGGTACTCTGAGAGATATTGAGTACAAGCCCGTAGCTCATCGAATTTGAATATTGAAACAATTTTGCAAATGTCGGAGACAGACAGCAAGGTTTATACAACCGCTGTTGAAAACTAAATGTTAGTCTAAATGAAATGTGAGATAATGTCTAGATGCTTTTTATAGTGGAGATAAAGTTTATAAATTGTCTGGCTGGGCAGATAGAACAGAGTAGATAGGCATTTTAACATCATAGATTTAGCCAGTGGTAACTTGTGGAATAGACTCCAGCTAGAATGTGGTTTTAACCAATCAGCATTCAGGTTTAGAACCCCCGCTGTATAAATCACCTTAGATCATACATAACTAGTCATTCAGTCGGTCACAATTTACCCACAATGCGTCACGGATTTGATGCTCTCGAACAAAGCCAATGACTTCTATGAACTCTGAGCAGAATTTTTAAAAAGGCCATACAGGTGCCCATTTAGATGGTTGGTCTGTTTTGAAGCCTTTCTTAGACCAGACACACACACTAGCTGTGTCGCTGAGAGGACCAGGGGGCCAGCCAGGGTGCAAGTAGGACTCAATCGTCTGTATAAAAGGGCATCGTGGGTCATAGACCTATTTCCTGCAGTCAAATGACCAAATTGCCCTCTAGTGGCCTCATGGGTTGAATGTCATTAATATTTTTCATAATAAATAAACATTTTTTTTTTAAACAGCTAAAATTCCAGTGTTTCTATTTCAAACGTTGTTTTATATTTCAGTCTTTAGTGATGTATAAAGTGTAATATTGGGACACAAACTCAAAATGTAAGACATTTCAACTCTATATCTGACATGGTACAGGTGCCTTCTTTTTTTGAAGCCCATAAACATGTGTGTGAGGTGTGTACATTTGTTTCAAAGTAGATTTGTTGAAGACTACCAAGAAACACTCTGTGTGACCCTGATTTAGCCTGCAGTAAAAGTTCAGCATCTATAAATGCCATCCATAATTACCCAAGTGAGGATATTGATGATCAGGGAAAAAAACTTGATTTATCCCATGATCCTGTTCTTTTCAATACTCTCTCTCTCTATCTCAAATGAACGAACGAAGAAGAAGCTCCCATGATTATTATTCTACTGCTTCACTAAGGGGAAAAATACATTTGCGCCGTCAAGCCGAATTCCCCCTCCGGGCAAAACTACAGCCAGAGATTGAAAGAGGGCAAAAGGAAACGGCATGACAAAAAAAGAAAGAAAAGAAAATGAAATAAGGAAAGATTCTAGGAGTAATTCAATACATTACAGTCACAGCAACCTACAGTGGAGACGTATCAAAGCCGCTGTCACTGAATATAATTAGACTCAGCATGCGGAAACTTAAACTATGGCAGAGTTAATGAATTTCATTTCGGATCTGCTTTGAGCCGACGTTTTGTTTACAGCGACCCTTCTTTCAGCCATAATTCATTTATATTGCGCTCGAATACACATTCACTCTCACTTTCAATTCTCTGCCCCTTCTAACTTCGTGCACGGAGTAAAATACCTTAAGGTAGAATTCAAAGAACCGAACAACCCCCTAGTGTAAAGTAGTGTAGAAGGGGTGAAGCGCTAAAGCACTAGGCTACGCTAGTCTGATTATCGCCACATTAAGGTTGGCGACCAGGGGGACATGGCCTCCAGGCCAAAGGCAACATAGCCACTCTGTTAAAACCAATCATACAACGGTTAGAATACAATGTGTACACATAGGGGAAGACTCATAGCTCTTCATTTGAATGAAAAGCTTGAAGGGATCTTGCTTTTTAGAATGTTGGGAACGCTATTAATGCTGTATTGTTATATTAGCCAAAAAGGATGGCCTTACACTATAGTGGCAGGACCTGTTTGACATGCATTGATATTCTAACATGGAATCATTGGACAAATACAATGGGACAAAACAACAAGGCTACCTCTATCTGAAATAGGTGTTCAGTCAACAGTATTCAGAAAAGCTACAGACGATCTAGGTACGTAGACAACTATCTAAGAATGTGGCCAAAATGGCACCCTATTCCCTACATAGCTCTATGGGGCCTGGTCAAAAGTAGTGCAGTATATAGGGAATAGGTCAATCATTAGTAATGACAAATTAACCCTTTAAGGTTGTAGAGCTAATGATAGGAAACACCCTCTATGTTGTTGTAACTTTCCATCCCTCTGTATGAACAACATAAAACACAATGGAAAATGTCAGCAGGCAAGCCAAGTGTGGTACTCATAATGTGAACTTCATCATGACTGTTCTACTTTCTTAGACCTTCCAGATCACAGTGTTCTACTTGAGCAATATGAGTCACACAACTCCCTACTAACAATTAGAACTCCATAACAACACCACTTATCACGTTTGTGACCGGCATCTTTAGACTTGCAGGGACAACAGAGCTTCTCCTGCTCATAACACTAGACTAAACGCTAAACTACTGTATATCGAATAAAATGTTATTGGTTGCGTACACATATTTAGCAGATGTGATCGCGGGTGTAGTGACAGTGCAGTAATAACTAACAATACAAAACAATGCACTCAAGTCCCCCAAATAAAAACAAAGGAATTAAGACATTTTAGAATGAGCAATGTCAAAGTCCGGAATAGAAAAATATATATGTATACGATGTGTGCATAGACAGTACGGACAGTATATGAATAGAAAAGGTGTGTACAGCAGGAGTTATATAGGATAGGCCTTGACTAGAATACAGTATATACATATGAAGTGGGTAAAACAGTATGTAAACATTATTAAAGTGACTAGTGTTCAATGACAATGTACATAGGGCGGCAGTCTCTAAGGTGCAGGGTGGAGTAGCGGGTGTTAGCCAGCTAGTAACAGTGACTAAGTTCAGGGCAGGTTACTGGGTGGAGGCCAGCTAGTGGTAAAAATTTAACTGTACTGTCTCCACCTTCTAGATGGTAGCGGAGTGAACAGGACGTGGGTCGGGTGGCTGAGGTCCTTGATGATCTTCTTGGCCTTCCTGTGACACCGGGTGCTGTAGATGTCATGGAGGGCAGGCAGTGTGCCCCCTGTGATGCGTTGGGCTGACCGTACCAGGCGGTGATACAGCTCGACAGGATGATCTCAATGGTGCATCTGTAGTAGTTCACGAGGGACTTACGAGGCCAAGCCGAATTTCTTCAGCCTTCTGAGGTCCACAATCAGCTCCTTCGTTTTGATGACGTTGAGGGAGGAGTGCAGTGGGGAAGGGAGGGCTTTTTCAGAAAAGCATGAAACTTGGCACACTTGTGTAGTTTGGTAGCCTGAACATTTTCCAAAATGGAGCCATGGAATAAAAGGTGGACATGGGTGGCAGGACTTCACCATCCACCATCCAGTCTTTATAACATGTTCCAAAATGCAGCAGGTGATTGTGTATGCACAGCCTAGCCCAGACAGTCTTAGGGTTGAAGTACTGATTTATTAATTTTCTCAGGGAGTTTATAGACGTTGTTGTGCTTGGTAAGAGACAGGTGTTCACAGGTAAGGCTGGCAGAAGATAGGATGTGCCATGTCAGCACAATCACCGGCAGCTGTCGAAATGAGCAGCAGCAGCAGGAGGGATGAGGAAGGAGTCGCACTAACAGGTCACTAGAGGCAGCCACCACACCTAACCTCCTCAATCCCACCATCCCTCCTCTTTCCCCATCCCTCCATCCTCAGCCCTGTGACTGTAACAGGTCACTAGAGATAGTCACCATCCCTCCTCTTTCCCCATCCCTCCATCCTCAGCCCAGTAACTGTAACAGGTCACTAGAGATAGTCACCATCCCTCCTCTTTCCCCATCCCTCCATCCTCAGCCCTGTGACTGTAACAGGTCACTAGAGATAGTCACCACACCTCATCCTCTTTCCCCATCCCTCCATCCTCAGCCCTGTGACTGTAACAGGTCACTAGAGATAGTCACCATCCCTCCTCTTTCCCCATCCCTCCATCCTCAGCCCTGTGACTGTAACAGGTCACTAGAGATAGTCATCACACCTCATCCTCTTTCCCCATCCCTCCATCCTCAGCCATGCGACTGTAACAGGTCACTAGAGATAGTCACCACACCTCATCCTCTTTCCCCATCCCTCCATCCTCAGCCCTGTGACTGTAACAGGTCACTAGAGATAGTCACCACACATCATCCTCTTTCCCCAACCCTCCATCATCAGCTCTGTGCCAGTGGCCATGCCCCCTAAGAAATGCCATCTGTCTGGTGTCGTCAGCCCAGCGCTGGGCAGAGCCGAGCCACTCACCTGGACCACTTCCCTAACCGCTCCCCCTCCACTCTCTCTGCCTTCTGTTCCGTCTCACATCAACAATGGTGAATGCTAACTCTTTACCTTCATTTATAACCTGCCCCAATGCATAGTGCCAACTGTAAAGTTTGGTGGAGAAGGAACAATGGCCTGGGGTTGTTTTTCATGATTCGGGCTAGGTCCCTTAGTTATGATGAAGGGAAATCTTAACGCTACAGCATACAATGACATTCTAGACGATTCAGTGCTTCCAACTTTGTGGCAATAGTTTGGGGAAAGCTCTTTCCTGTTTCAGCATGACAATGCCCCGTGCACAAAGCGAGGTCCATACAGAAATGGTTTGTCGAGATTGGTGTGGAAGAACTTGACTGGTCCACAGTCCTGACCTCAACCCCATCGAACACCTTTGGGACAAATTGGAACGCAGACTGCGAGCCAGGCCTAACCGCCAAACATCAGTGCCAGACCTCACTAATGCTCTTGTGACTGAATGGAAGCAAGTCCCCGCAGCAATGTTCCAACATCTAGTGGCTGTTATAGCAGCAAAGGGGGGACCAACTCCATATTAATGGACATGATTTTGGAATGAGATGTTCAACGAGAAGTTGTCCACATACTTTTGGACATGTAGTGTATGTATTCCTACTCAGATGAACTGGCTATGTCTGTCAACAGACAGGGTTAACTATGCTAATAGCTGTTGGGATCGTGCGCACGGATCTAAAGGCATGTCTAACACTAGGAGAAACTTCTCCACACGCATTGGGAAGTTGTTACGCTAGGTAGCTGCTGTGCACATTCAGCTGTTGTGGAGAACAGCTTGTTCTTGTTTGTATGTTTGCTTAACCCACCCATCTCTCTACCCAATCCTGTTACTGCTGTTCTCTCTTTCCCTCTCTTCTCTCATTCTTCTTCTCTTTCTCTCGTCAGCACAGGAGAAGTGGAGAGCAGAGGAGGCGTACTTACCCACTCCTCTTCCTCATTCCATCCTTCATCCATCCATCCCTCCAACCCCGCAAGCAGCTAGAGGAAAGCCATCAGCTTCAATTACTCAGGATCAGACAGACAAAATGGCATCGGAAGAAATGGCAGCAGTTTTCAGGGCATCCAACCAATTGTGCTAATATGTGGGTTTTTTCGCGTTATTTGTAACATATTTTGTAAATAATGTTTCTGCAACCATATCTTATGGCAAAAAAGAGCTTCTGGATATCAGGACAGCGATCACTCACCTCAGATTAGACAACGTTTTTCTTCAACAAGCAAGACGCACAAGATATTCTCAAAACACTAATACTTTTTTAAATTGTATTTACTACCACAGACAGATGCTGGCACTAAGACTGCAGTCAGTCACCTGTATAATTAAATAAGCCAACAGGAAACCACTCACCCATAGGCGGCGTTCCTAGTGGCCGCAGACATTAATGCAGGGACACTTAAATCAGTTCTACCAAATTTCCATCAACATGTTAAATGTGCAACCAGAGGGGAAAATAATTATAGATCACCTGTACTCCACACACAGAAACGCGTACAAAGCTCTCCCTCGCCCTCCATTTGGTAAATCCAACCACAACGCTATCCTCCTGATTCCTGCTTATAAGCTAAAATTAAAGCAGGAAGCAGCAGTGACTCAGTCTATAAAAAAGTGGTCAGATGAAGCAGATGCTAAACTACAGGACTGTTTTGCTATCACAGACTGGAACATGTTCCGGGATTCTTCCGATGGCATTGTGGAGTACACCACATCAGTCACTGGCTTTATCAATAAGTGCATCGAGGACGTCTCCCCACAGTGGCTGTACGTACATACCCCAACCATAAGCCAAGGATTATAGGCAACATTCGCACTAAGCTAAAAGGTAGAGCTGCCGCTTTCAAGGTGCGGAACTCTTACCCGGAAGATTACAAGAAATCCTGTTATGCCCTGCGACAAACTATGAAACAGGCAAAGCGTCAATACAGGGCTAAGATTAAATCAAACTACACCGGCTCCGACGCTCATGTTATGTGGCAGGGCTTGCAAAATATTACAGACTACAAAGGGAAGCACAGCCGCGAGCTGCCTAGTGACACGAGCCTACCAGACGAGCTAAATCCTTTCTATGCTCGCTTCGAGGCAAACAACACTGAGGCATGCATGAGAGCATCAGCTGTTCCGGACGACTGTGTGATCACGCTCTCCGTAGCCGACGTGAGTAAGACCTTTAAACAGGTCAACATACACAAGGCTGCGGGGCCAGATGGATTACCAAGACGTGTGCTCCGGGCATGTGCTGACCAACTGGCAGGTGTCTTCACTGACATTTTTAAACATGTCCCTGATTGAGTCTGTAATACCAACATGTTTCAAGCAGACCACCATAGTCCTGTGCCCAAGAACACAAAGGCAACCTGCCTAAATGACTACAGACCCGTAGCACTCAAGTCCGTAGCCATGAAGTGCTTTGAAAGGTTGGTCATGGCTCACATCAACACCATTATCCCAGAAACCCCATACCCACTCCAATTTGCATACGGTCCAAACAGATCCACAGATGGTGCAATCTCTATTGCACTCCACACTGCCCTTTCCCACCTGGACAAAAGGAACACTTATGTGAGAATGCTATTCATTGACTACAGCTCAGCGTTCAACACCATAGCACCCTCAAAGCTCATCACTAAGCTAAGGATCCTGGGACTAAACACCTCCCTCTGCAACTGGATCCTGGACTTCCTGACGGGCTGCCCTCAGGTGGTGAGGGTAGGTAGCAACACATCTGCCACGCTGATCCTCAACACTGGAGCTCCCCAGGGGTGCGTGCTCAGTCCCCTCCTGTACTCCCTGTTCACCCACGACTGCATGGCCAGGCACGACTCCAACACCATCATTAAGTTTGCAGACGACACAACAGTGGTAGGCCTGATCACCGACAATGACGAGACAGCCTATAGGGAGGAAGACAGAAAACTGGCCGGGTGGTGCAAGAATAAGAACCTATCCCTTAATGTAACCAAGACTAAGGAGATGATTGAGGACTACAGGAAAATAAAGTTAAATAAAGATTAAATAAAGGTGTAAAAAATATATATAAAAAAATTGCCCGAATCGGTGTCCAAAAATACCGATTTCCGATTGTTATGAAAACTTGAAATCGGCCCTAATTAATCGGCCATTCCGATTAATCGGTCGACCTCTAACCTCAATCAGCCGGACTAACCAGTGTCTGTATGTAGCCTCGCTACTTTTATAGCCTCGCTACTGTATATAGCCTGTCTTTTTACTCTTGTTTTATTTCTTTACCTACCTATTGTTCACCTAATACCTTTTTTGCACTATTGGTTAGAGCCTGTAAGTAAGCATTTCACTGTAAGGTCTACAAATGTTGTATTCGGCACACGTGACAAATAAACTTTGATTTGATATTAGATGACATGATAACTCCCTGTCCCACTCTCCTCTGTCAAAAAAAGGGAAATATATAAAAACACCAGGATGTTTGTGCCTACAAAATCCCTCTGGACTAATATGCTGGCAGATATTTAGTTCTTCAGAAACAACCCCCTCAGCAACAGCAGCATCCCCCCTGCCCTTCTTCCTCCTGAGTCTCTGCTGAGTGCGTACTCCAACTCCCCAACTCCCATCAAACGCCCTTAACCCAGACACCACTCCCCTCAGGTCATCTACGTCACCAGGGGTCAAATTGGAGCCCCAGGTGATTAATATGGCTTCACCTTATCACACACACACAACCCTCTCTATCTGCCTATTGAAGCCCTGTCTCTGTCTGAAGGAATTATTGGTTGATGTTAGAAGAACGACGTCAGTCTTTGCCTATGCCACTGGGATATCGAGAGAATCTAAGAACAGAACTGAATCAAATAAGCTGTGTGAAGGAATGGCCCATGGCAGCATCGGAGGGGGTTGGATCAAAAACATTCAGAGCGCGTCCTTGACAGACAAGCACTACTTTAATGCTATCCTCTACCTCCAAGGTGTTGAAGAGAGATTTTATAAAAGTCAGAGGGATATTTCAACCCTGGAGACCAATACAGGTGGGCCTATTAACTCGTTTTGAGAAGTTTTGAGATGTGTGATGTTTCAGCCAGTCTGCAGGACTCAAAACTTGATTTCTAAATATCTGATTTGAGCTGTGGAAATCTTTAATAGTACAAAATAGTTTCATGAATGTATTTGTCATGTTGTAAAACTTGAGAAAGTAAGCTTTTGTCGTCACACACACACACACATTACACGCTTGCATTGATCTGTTGGTGGGTTAAATCGCTAAACACCTGTTAGCAATAGACAGAGGAAGCAGCAGAGCAGAAGTTCAGCTACATAATTAACACAGACACCAGATCAGCCAATAACAGGTCAGTGGCATGTGGGTCGGCTAGCAACTGGCCGTCTCTGCATAGTTACGACTGGTGGAAGCTGGGAGCTGTAACTTCACAGTGGCAGAGTGGAAGCTGGAACTTCACAGTGGCTGAGTGGAAGCTGTAACTTCACAGTGGCTGAGTGGAAGCTGTAACTTCACAGTGGCTGAGTGGAAGCTTGAACTTCACAGTGGCTGAGTGGAAGCTGGAGCTTCACAGTGGCTGAGTGGAAGCTGGAACTTCACAGTGGCTGAGTGGAAGCTGGAACTTCACAGTGGCTGAGTGGAAGCTGGAACTTCACAGTGGCTGAGTGGAAGCTGGAACTTCACAGTGGCTGAGTGGAAGCTGGAACTTCACAGTGGCACAGTGCCTGATCTCCGTAACTCAGGGAGATGCTGTGGCTTCACAGTGGTTTGTTTAGCAGTGTGTGTGTGTCTATATATGTATGTTTGCACACACATCTGAGTGGGTGTGAGTGTTTGTATCTGTGTGTGTTTGTATATGAGTGTGTGCGTACGTGCTTGCGTGTGTGTGTGTGCATGTGTGCGAGCATGGCAGGGCAGAGCCTAATCAAGACGGGGGAAGCTGGGAGTCAAGACTCAGACTCTTTAGTGAATACTGGCACAGCCCTTAAGAAGAGAGAGAGCCTGCGGGGCAGTGACTGCCATGAAGGCCAGAGGAGACTGGAGAAGGCCACACTTTGAACACAGTCATAATAGCTTAAGGTTGCACTGACTGGCAAGTCGTGTGAGAAATCAATTGACAACTCTAATAGGAGCTCTGCAACCATCAGTACTGTTGTACTGTCACTGATTGTTGCTACTATAAATCATCATAAACCATCATAAACCCTGCTCCTGCTTTGAACCAGAGGATGTGTCATCGTGGTCGAAAAGAACAGACAGACTGACGGACAGACTTTCCATCACTTTCTTGTTAGCTATAATCAGGACCACCAGAGAAGAATTTGTCATTATGGCCCAGCAAAGCAACTGTAATAAATGATCTAGCTTAGTGATGAAAGTTCTGATTTCATATTGATAAGATTATAATTAATGGCAATAAATTATGTCATTGGACATGCAGGTGTTAATTTTTGCCAATCAAAATCCCCCCTCCTCTCCAGTGTTATGAATAAAATCTGTAATTTGTGACTAATATCGAGACACACAGCAAGATAAGCAAACTTAGGGATGACATGTCAGCAACAAACGCTGACACTACACATCCAAGTATATCGGACCAGATTACGAAAGACAAGAATTGTACTTTTGAATGCCGTAAAGTCAGTGTGGAAGAGGTTAAAAAAATATTGCTGTCTACCAACAATGACAAGCCACCGGGATCTGACAATCTGGATGGAAAATGATTGATGATAATAGCAGACAATATTGACACTCCTATTTGCCACATCTTCAATTTAAGCCTACTAGAGAGTGTGTGCCCTCAGGCCTGGAGGGAAGCTCAAGTCATTCCGCCACCCAAGAATAGTAAAGCCGCCTTTACTGGCTCAAATAGCCGACCAATCAGCCTGTTACCAACCCTTAGTAAACTTCTGGAAAAAATTGTGTTTGACCAAATACAATGCTATTTCACAGTAAACAAATTGACAATAGAAGTTCAGCATGCATATAGGGAAGGACACTCAACATGCACAGCACTTACACAAATGACTGATGATTGACTGAGAGAAACAGATGGTAAAATTATTGTGGGGGCTGTCTTGTTATAGTGGGGGCTGTCTTGTTATAGTTTAGGCCCCTTGCTTTTTTCAATTTTTAGTACAAATTGAAAAAAGCAAGGGGCCTAAACAGGTACCCTGGGGAATTCCTGATTCTAACTGGATTATATTTGAGATGCTTCCATTAATGAACACCCTCTGTGTTCTGTTAGACAAGTAACTCTTTATCCACATTATAGCAAGGGGTGTAAAGCCATAACACATACATTTTTCCATCAGCAGACTATGATCGATAATGCCACTGACTTTGAGTAAAGTCAGAGTGTCTATGTATGCGGATGACTCAACACTATACACGTCAACTACTATAGCGACTGAAATGACTGCAACATTCAGCAAAGAGCTGCAGTAAGTTTCAGAGTGGGTGGCAAGGAATAAGTTAGCCCTAAATATTTCTAAAACTAAAAGCATTGCATTTTTAAAAGCATTGAATTTGGAATAAAACTCTCACTAAACCCTAAACCTCAACAAGTTGAGATGACTAAAATCCTTGGAGTTACACTAGATTGTAAACTGTCATGGTCAAAACATATTGATGCAGTAGTAGCTAAGATGGGGAGAAGTATGTCTATAATAAAGTGATGCTCTGCCTTCTTAACAGCACCATCAACAAGGCAGGCCCAACAGGCCCTAGTTTTGTCACACCTTGACTACTGTGCAGTTGTGTGGTCAGGTGCCACAAAAAAGGACTTAGGATAATTGCAATTGGCTCAGAACAGGGCAGCACGGCTGGCCCTTGGATGTACATAGAGAGCAGATATTAATAATATACATGTCAATCTCTCCTGGTTCAAAGTGGAGGAGAGATTGACTTTATCACTACTTTTATTTATGAGAGGTATTGACATGTTGAATGCACCGAGCTGTCTGTCTAAACTACTGGCACACAGCACGTACACCCATGCATACCCCACAATACATGCCACAAGAGGTCTCTTCACAGTCCCCAAGTTCAGAACAGACTATGGGAGGCACAGAGTAGTAAATACAGCAATGACCACATGGAACTTTATTCCACATCAAGTACCTGACGCAAGCAGTAAAATTAGATTTAAAAAACAGATACAAAAACACCTTATGGAACAGCGGGGGCTGTGAAGCAACACAAACATTGGCACAGACACATGCATCCACACACACACACACGATAACATACGCACTATACATACACATTCATTTAGTACTGTAGATATGTGGTAGCGGTGGAGTAAGGGCCGGAGGGCACACAGTATGTTGTGAGATCTGTGAATGTATTGTAATGTTTTGTAAACTGTATAAACTGCCTTAATTTTGTTGGACCCCAGGAAGAGTAGATGCTGCTTTGGGGATCCATAATAAACAAAAATACAAATACTGAGAATATGAGTGGGATTTGAGAAAGTGAAGTACTAAACTGTGTGAGGCTAAGTACAAACCTGGTTTCTCAGGTTATTTTTGCTTTAAGAACACCTCCCTTTACTTTGCTTTGCCCCATGTTATAATTCTAGGTGATGACTCATAAGCTAAGTCATGGTAACTGAAAAAACATTGTGACGATCGAAGCTAAAAACCTCAGAGCCCTTCTGAGACCCATTAAGCCCTGAGCTGTCCCAAAACATTCTGATTCAACATTTCCTGAAGACTATGGTCTAATCTCCGCCCCCGCCCCAATCCTTTCACACACTGCGTTGACACGCCTTAGATAATGACTTAACCGCGCTGCTCAGCCGTGCCACGCCCTAGCCTGGCGTCTGCCAACACAGCCAGGGCTGCCAATGTCTCCCCAACCCAGAACTGTCCACAAAGAGAACGAAGAAAAAGAGAACTGCCAAAGACAACGGAGATAGACTAAGAGAGACTGAATAACGCACAAAAGCACATTATTCAAATCCACACAGCCCAGTTCTAATGTTGAGAGACAAAATCAGCTTATTTTTTTTTTTATATTTTTTTTTTAAACGAATGTGTTACATAAGACAATGATGGAGTTTGGATGGAGAGCTCGTAGGAAGTGCTGCTGTCCCCGTGGGCAGCTGACAGTTTCTCAATGTTCTGTGTCAAAGGGGTTGAATGAAACGTGGGTGAAGCACAGCAGATGGGAGCAAGAGATGATGTCAGAGCTTTGTGGGATAACCCGCCACCACCTCCCACCTCCCTCTGTTAAGTCCAGCCCTGCTTCAGTTCAAAGTAAACGCTAGACATAACATATGCAGAACATGTCATGAAGCCGTTGAATCCACACTGAAATATATACAATTGCCTGACCTTGGAGAGAAGATATTTCGATTGGAGACCAATTTTATTTCAATGTCAGATGGCAGTAGTGGTGAAGGCTTCGGAAGAATTACATTAAAGGCCTCTTTGTGAGGCAATTGTCTTCTTCTAATGGTGAATTCTAAGGCAGTCTGTTCCTGCCACGCCATGTCTCTCCACACCTTTATAACTACAGACAAGCCCCAAAAATAGTCTGCACCGCCAGTCTTATCTCTGACTTTAAACCCAGTTTTGTAGATATTTATGAAACGCACTAAGCATGACTGAATGGGGCCTGCAGGCATTTTGTGGCAAATATCCCGATGCTGAAGACTCCACTGCACTGTACAGTATAAACACAGAACACGCACACACACATACACACACACATACACACACTTATACACACACACATGCCAGATACTGCTGCTAATCTTTGTAATCAGTATGATCTCTTCTCTCTGACAGTGTGTGAGGTGTGGGCTGATGACTCAAAGTTTTCTCTGCTGTCAAGTCTCCAAATCATTGCGAAGAGGCCTTCAAGATGGCCGCTGTGTTGATATATGTTATTTATTAACTTGTACACTATGTGCTGATGTCCGCTGAAAGACATGATTGACAGCCTGGGAATCAAACGGCGATGTCGGATCCAAAAAGCCAAAGACCCGTTGGGAGTGCCAGAATGAGTGAGAACATTAACTCCAAAGCCAAATGAACCAGCGAGACAGATTCAATACAAACCGCACTGAGTCAATCAAGTCTTAATGGGAGATTCTTATCTCTGAATTAAAAGCAGCTGCATACAGAAAGGAAGGCCTCTATTGACAAATAGCCAGACATTTGTTTTCTCTCCGCTTCTTCATTGAACCATTGTTTTTAGCTGTGGTGCGTGTGTGTGTGTGTGTGTGTGTGTGTGTGTGTGTGTGTGTGTGTGTGTGTGTGTGTGTGTGTGTGTGTGTGTGTGTGTGTGTGTGTGCCATTGTCATGTCTGTAAGTCTCAGGGTGGCTGGAAACAATATCTCAATTAGACCGGTCGGAGCTCAGAGAGAGGGAGAACTAACCAGAGGCGGTTCATTCTGCTGTTCTGCTGGCTTGGTCTTACCTCATTAAGGCCGAGCAGGGGAGACAAACATCAGCTTTGGGGGATTGATAAACATGGTGGGAGACTAGAGCGAGACTCTAAGGATGAGAAGGATGTGAGGGATGAGAACATAACAGAGGCTCTCTGGTGTGGCACAACTCGGAGCACCACCATTCATCATTCAGGGACGATGGCTTCAAAATGGCTTCCGCCTTGGTTCTCTCTCTCTCTGCACTGCAGTGACCTCCAGCAGAGCACAGCAGCAGAACTTAGGCCATTAAAACACAGGAGAATAGTCCAAAATAGGCTGTTTTCATGAACAGAGATGGGTAGTGGAGTGAAAAAAAACAAAACAAGAGAGAGGGTGAGGAAGGAGAGAGAGTGGAGAGTTTACTTACCCTTAGGAGCGACTGGGACTCCTCCTTGGCGGCCTTGCCTTCGGTGGGTGAGGAGTACTGCTGCACCAGATGCCCGGGCTTCTCGGCACCGCCCTGGGGCTGTCCTGACAGGAAGGCCTTGGTGTCGACCCCACCCAGGCTGAACACCAGGCCTGGGGAGTCCCTGAGCACCGCTGACCCCCCCTTCTGCTGGTGGTGCTGTTGCTCCTGAGAGGCGGCCACAGCATTGAGTAGATGCAGGGCGCCCTGGGGATACTGGGCCGGACTACCCCTCAGTATGTCCCCGGCCCGCTCCTTAGGCACCCATACTAGGCCTGCTGCGTGGGATTGGGCCTGGGCCTCTCTGGCCTCCACCCATCCCTTGGGGCCCTGGGTGTCCTTCTCGTCCAGGGCCTCACTCTTCACCCCTCCCTCGGCACCCGGCCCTGCCTCAGCGGCGCGACCCTCCGGGGGAACCAGACTGTAGAGCTTGAGGTCGCCCTTGCTCTCCTCCTTGATGCTGAGGGTGGAGGGGGTGGTGGCGGAGCAGCCATTGGTGGTGGCGGAGGAAGCGGAGGGATGAGAGGAGGTGGAGGAATCCTGGCAGTGGGCCGTGTTGAAGTGATCCAGAAGTGATGAGGTGTCAGAGGCCGTAAAGCTGCAGTGGCGGCACCGGCAGCAGCCGTGGACTCTCCTACAGGCGGAAGACAATGGAAGAGTTAATGAAGGAGGGAGGGAGAGTCTACAGGGACAGACATGGAGGGAGGTAGACAATATCAGAGGATGAATAGTGTGCCAGTCTTGACCACGAGAAAGCATATATCGACAGGCAGTGAGAAATATCATCAGGAAATGAATACCAGCGCAACCTTGGTCAACATGAGTATGTTTTTTAATCAAAACATTATGGGTTCAATCAATTTCAATTGAATGAATCTCACTGGCTAACTCTATCTCGCGCTCATCTCACAAGCATTCTCCAACCTCCGACCATCATATACTGTATCAAATTCACCAATAATTACGATACACCACATGAAAACTTCAGCTAAATAACCAGTTGGGTTTTGCTCAGAACCACAATGAACCATCACAGCAGGTTCAAAATGCTTTCATTTCTTGTTAACGTAGCCATGTCTCCACAGAGATGTCCAATGCATGGATGTCCAAATAAATAAACACAACTTCCTCGCCCACTCCTGTTTATTTTACCAGCATCAACATGAGTGCTAGGAGTGTGGCCATTCATCCAGAGCCTCAACTTTTCAGACTTATAAGCACGCATGCACGCCTCCAAAAGGCATAGTGATCAAAGAGCAGTTACATTATGAATAACTAACTACATTGTTGAAAAAAGGCATAGTGATCAAAGGGCAGTTACATTGTGAATAACTAACTACATTGTTGAAAAAGGGCATAGTGATCAAAGGGCAGTTACATTGTGAATAACTAACTACATTGTTGAAAAAAGGCATAGTGATCAAAGGGCAGTTACATTATGAATAACTAACTACATTGTTGAAAAAAGGCATAGTGATCAAAGGGCAGTTACATTATGAATAACTAACTACATTGTTGAAAAAAGGCATAGTGATCAAAGGGCAGTTACATTATGAATAACTAACTACATTGTTGAAAAAAGGCATAGTGATCAAAGGGCAGTTACATTATGAATAACTAACTACATTGTTGAAAAAAGGCATAGTGATCAAAGGGCAGTTACATTATGAATAACTAACTACATTGTTGAAAAAAGGCATAGTGATCAAAGGGCAGTTACATTGTGAATAACTAACTACATTGTTGAAAAAAGGCATAGTGATCAAAGGGCAGTTACATTGTGAATAACTAACTACATTGTTGAAAAAAGGCATAGTGATCAAAGGGCAGTTACATTATGAATAACTAACTACATTGTTGAAAAAAGGCATAGTGATCAAAGGGCAGTTACATTATGAATAACTAACTACATTGTTGAAAAAGGGCATAGTGATCAAAGGGCAGTTACATTGTGAATAACTAACTACATTGTTGAAAAAAGGCATAGTGATCAAAGGGCAGTTACATTATGAATAACTAACTACATTGTTGAAAAAAGGCAACGTCCTGTCAGCTTCTCTTTAACTCTACACTCTACAAAAAAAAGGTGCTATCTAGAACCTAAAAGGGTTCTTCGGCTTAGGATAACCCTTTGAAGAACACTTTTTGGTTTCAGGTAGAACCCTTTTGAGTTCCACCCTTTAAAAAAAGGGTTCTACCTGGAACTAAAAAGGGTTAATCTATGGGGAGAGCTGAATAACTCATTTGGAACCCTTTCTTCTCAAAGTTTAATCTAAATATGAAGCAAAAAATATTTAGAATTTCTTCCTCCCACCTACCTCCAACTGAAAGGCAAACAAAACAAACAAAAACAACAACAAAAAGTCATTGTTATTGCATTTGTATTGTTGCATTCTAGGATTTAACACTCACAAATTTAATTTATTCCAAAACGTTCAGGCCCCTTTACTTTTTCCACATTTTGCCTTAAGTTACAGCCTTATTCTAAAATGTATTAAATTGTTTATTTCTCCCATCAATCTACACACAATACCCATAATGACAAAGCAAAAACAGATTTTTAGAAATGTTTGCGAATTTATTAAAGAGAAAAAATGAAATATCACATTTACATACAGTTGAAGTCGGAAGTTTACATACACTTCGGTTGGAGTCATTAAAACTAGTTTTTCAACCACTCCACAAATGTCTTGTTAACAAACTATAGTTTTGGCAAGTCGGTTAGGACATCTACTTTGTGCATGACACAATACATTTTTCCGTTCAATTGTTTACAGACAGATTATTTCACTTATAAATTACTGCATCACAATTCCAGTGGGTCAGAAGTTTACATACACTAAGTTGACTGTGCCTTTAAACAGCTTGGAAAATTCCAGAAAATTATGTCATGGCTTTAGAAGCTTCTGATAGGCTAAATGACATAAATTGAGTCAATTGGGGGTGTACCTGTGGATGTATTTCATGACCTACCTTCAAACTCAGTGCCTCTTTGCTTGACATCATGGGAAAATCAAGAGAAATCAGCCAAGACCTCAGGAAAAAAATGGTAGACCTCCACAAGTCTGGTTCATCCTTGGGAGCAATTTCCAAACACCTGAAGGTACCACATTCATCTGTACAAACAATAGTACGTTAGTATAAACACCATGGGACCACGCAGACGCCACACCCCTCAGGAAGGAGACGCATTCTGTCTCATAGAGATTAACGTACTTTGGTGCAAAAAGTGCAAATCTATCCCAGAACAACAGCAAAAGACCTTGTGAAAATGCTGGAGGAAACCGGTACAAAAGTATCTATATCCACAGTAAAACGAGTCCTATATTGACATAACCTGAAGGCCGCTCAGCAAAGAAGATGCCACTGCTCCAAAATCGGCATAAAAAAGCCAGACTACGGTTTGCAACTGCACATGGGGACAAAGATGGTACTTTTTGGGAAGCTTGATGAAGGCTAACCGAAACGTTTGACCCAAGTTAAACAATTTAAAGGCAATGCTACCAAATTTGGTATTTTTTTCCCCTTTATTTAACTTGGCAAGTCAGTTAAGAACAAAATCTTATTTTCAATGACGGCCTAGGAACAATGGGTTAACTGTTTTGTTCAGGGGCAGAACGCTAGGGGATTCGATCGTCCAACGTGCTAACCACTAGGCCATCTGCCGTCCCAAATATTAATTGAGTGTATGTAAACTTCTGACCCACTGGGAATGTGTTGAAATAAAATATGAAATAAATCATTCTCTCTACTATTATTCTGACATTTCACATTCCTAAAATAAAGTGGTAATCCTAACTGGCCTAACACAGGGAATTTTTACTAGGATTAAATGTCAGGAATTGTGAAAAAGTGAGTTTAAATGTATTTGACTAAGGTGTATGTAAACTTCCGACTTCAACTGTAAGTATTCAGACCCTTTACTCAGTACTTTGTTGAAGCACCTTTGGCAGCGATTACAGCCTTGAGTCTTCTTGGGTATGACCCTACAAGCTTGGCACACCTGTATTTGGGGAGGTTCACCCATTATTTTCTGTAGATACTCTCAAGCTCTGTCAGGTTAGTTAGATGGGGAGCATTGCTGCACAGCTATTTTCAGGTCTCTCCAGAGTTTTTAGGGTTCAAGGCTCTGGCTGGACCACTCAAAGACATTCAGAGACTTGTCCCGAAGCCACTCCTGCATTGTCTTTGCTGTGTGCTTAGAGTTGTTTTCCTGTTGCACGGTGAACCTTCGCCCCCCAGTCTGAGGTCCTGAGCACTCTGGAGCAGGTTATCAACAAGGATCTCTCTGTACTTTGCTCCGTTCATCTTTGCCTTGATCCTGACTAGTCTCCCAGTCCGTGCCGTTGAAAAACATCCCCACAGCATGATGCTGCCACCTCCATGCTTCACCGTAGTGATGGTGCCAAATTTCATCCAGATGTGACACTTGGCAATCAGGCAAAAGAGTTCTATCTTGGTTTCATCAGACCAGAGAATCATGTTTCTCATGGTCAAAGAGTCTTTAGGGGCATTTTGGAAAACTCCAAGCAGGCTGTCGTGTGCCTCTGTATAACGTAACAAAATTTGGTGGTCAAGAGATTTTCCGAAATGTTGGTAAATTCGTTTTTATTGTTAAAATAAATTATGAAAGAGAATGTTTTTTCACTATGTAATCAGGAAATTTGGTTGTTCAATGACAGACATGTATTTGTTTAAAATCTGTCACTTGATGGTTTCAGTTTCTGAGACACAAATTATAATTTCTTTGGGCAAAATGCTATATACCTGCCGTACTTTCAGAAAAATAAGTAGTACTGCTAGGTTTTACACAGTCAAATGTCACAAATAACTCAATGTTTTTTTTTAATATTAAATTTTTTACAAATTATACATTTGTGTCAAAATTTGTGTCAATCAATATACAGTACCAGTCTTTCTTTATTTTTTACTATTTTCTACATTGTAGAATAATACTGAAGACATCAAAACTATGAAATAACACATTTGGAATCATGTAGTAAACAAAAAAGTGTTAAACATATCAAATTATATTTTAGATTTTAGTTTCTTAAAGGTAGCCACCCAGACCAAAGGACATGTTTTTTGGTCCAAGCAAGTCTCTTCTTATTATTGGTGTCCTATAGTAGTGGTTTCTTTGCAGCAATTAGACCTGTGTCTGTTGAACTCTGTGAAGCATTTGTTTGGGCTGCAATCTGAGGTGCAGTTAACTCTAATGAACTTGTCATCTGCAGCAGAGGTAACTCTTGGTCTACCGTTTTTTGCGACAGCACTTGAAGAAACTTTCAAAGTTCTTGAAATGTTCCGGCTTGACTTACCATCATGTCTAAAAGTAATGATCAACTGTAATTTCCCTTTACTTTTTTGAGCTGTTCTTGCCATAATATGGACTTAGTATTTTACCAAATAGGGCTATCTTCTGTATACCACCACTACCTTGTCACAACACAACTGATTGGCTCAAACACATTAAGAAGGAAAGAAATTCCACAAATGAACTTCTAACAAGGCAAACCTGTTAATTGAAATGCATGACAATTTACTACCTCATGAAGCTGGTTGAGAGAATGCCAAGAGTGTGCAAAGTTGTCATCAAGGCAAAGGGTGGCGACTTTGAAGGATCTCCAATATAAAATATATTTTGATTTGTTTAACACTTTTTTGATTACTGCATGATTCCATATGTGTTATTTTATAGTTTTTATGTCTTCACTATTATTCTACAATGTAGAAAATAGTAGAAATAAAGAAAAACCCTGGAATGAGTAGGCGTGTCCAAACTTTTGACAAGTACTGTGTGTATATATATATATATATATAATTTATTTATATGATGAATAATTCAATAAGGTAATATGAGATCTGTTTGTAAAATGCTTACATTTTTGTTATTTAGCAGATGCTCTTATCTAGATCGACCTACCTTTGCATTAATCTTAAGATAGCTAGGTGAAACAACCACATATCACAGTCAAATATACAGGACACGAACATTCCATTCCAGTTAAACAATGGATATATAGCATTTAGTAAAAAAATAAAAAGAACAATTCATACACATCTAAAATCTATAAATAAAAAGTATGAGAACACTAAGGTTTTACACACACATGAAGGTACCCATAAGCCATCATTTCTGATGAAAAAACGTGTGTGTGTGTGTGTCTGTGTGTGTCACGATACCAGAATTCTGACTTCAATGCCGATACCAGGTTTAGCATCATGATACTTGATACAGAAATGATACCACGGCAAAAAAAAAGAGAAAGAAAGTGTATTAGTTAAGTCCCAGAATATCCACTGGGCTTAATTTTTTTTTAAATTGAAAAATATGTTGATAACTGGTAGAACAACTTAAATAAATACACTATTATTCTATTCTATATTCAATTTTGTTCAAAAATAAAACACCATTTTAAATAACAGAATAATCGGTTGTTTTCAATCAAGCGCCACAGTACGTTCAATTTGGCTGCTGTGGGGCAAGGAGACCACCAGCTCCACTAAAACTATTGACAACAACGTGCCATTTTCAAGGGATTGTGGAGCAATAGGTAAAGCTGCTTTGAGGGTTGCTGTTGTCGATGTGTTCCTGGTTCGAGCCCAGGTAGGGGCGAGGAGAGGGACGGAAGCTATACTGTTACACTGGCAATACTAAAGTGCCTATAAGAACATCCAATAGTCAACGGTATATGAAATACAAATGGTAGAGAGAGAAATTGTCCTATAATTCATATAATAACTTCAACCTAAAACTTCTTACCTGGGAATATTGAAGACTCCTGTTAAAAGGAACCACCAGCTTTCATATGTTCTCATGTTCTGAGCAAGGAACTTAAACATGAGTTTTTTTACATGGCACATATTGCACTTTTACTTTCTTCTCCAACACTTTGTTTTTGCATTATTTAAACCAAATTGAACATGTTTCAATTATATTTAAGGCTAAATTGATTTTATTGATGTATTATTATGTATTATTAAGTTAAAATAAGTGTTCATCCAGTATTGTTGTAATTGTCATTATTACAAATAAAAAATATAAAAATCATCCGATTAATCGGTATCGGCTTTTTTTGGTCCTCCAATAGCAGTAACCGTAATTAAATACTTTAAAAAACCATTTTGAAAATGGGTTAGTGAAAAAATGGTTTGAGAAAAAATTACATTAGGTCACTATGTTTAGCTAACTGCATGGGCCCATCAGCTGCTTGACAAGCAAAGCCCACAAAGGGTGGGAAATGAACCAAACCACTCATACTTGTCAGGTTTAGTTTTTTTTTTATATCACTCAAATATCCAATTAATGGTGGCTAATATTGAGAGATATCGTGAGGCTAACCTACGTATCTGAAATTACATGATCAGTTGTTGCAGTTACTTGCTGTATAACTCTGATGATAGAGCTAAATGTGTGTATTTGTTTTGCATGGAATAATCAGAAAATTGTAGGTCTGACTACGCTCTTCAAGAGGTGATGATATTACAACCAAATAGTAAAAATGTATTTAACAATCCCTTGAAAATGGCACACACTTGTCAATGGTTTTAGCGGAGCTGTGGGACTCTTTGCCCCCCAGCATGCAAATCGAATGTTCAACACCTTATTGTGAAGCTTTATTGAAAACAACCTATACATTACATTTGTCTTATGCAAAACCATATCTGAGACTCACAGCATACAAAATAATTGTGCAATTACATCTAAACTGTTTAAAAATGTAATCTGCTACATACAAGGGATAATTTGATAATCTATGGCCATAATTTGGGGTGAAATGACATTACATAGGACCAATGATTCATTAATCATTACAGATAAATAATGTAATGTATTAAATAAATAGTTTGCATTCTAAATGTTTAAAAAACTTTGAAGCTAATTTCTGAAGCTTCTAGAGCTTTTTGTAATAGTCTACACACCATAGAAATACAAAGGATTTTACACAGCACACTACAATTCCCAAAGTGCATTTCAACTCCCAGGGTGCAATGCTCCACCCAGGGCTGCTGGCTGGCTATTGGCTACTGCTAGCAAGCCCAGCCCAGACAAACGTGACATAGTCTAAATATATCGCTGTCATAGCCAAGTTATGAGGGCATTTCACATTACTTTTAGGTTGTAATCATATATTTATTTTTTTCCGCCTTTATTTAACCAGGTAGGCTAGTTGAGAACAAGTTCTCATTTACAACTGCGACCTGGCCAAGATAAAGCAAAGCAGTTTGACACATACAACAACATACACATACAACAAATATAATGCTCAAATGAACGCCATACTGAGTATATGTTAATGTCAATGTCACTCAAAAATAATTATAATTTAGTTGCAAGTAGAATAACGTTACAATGCAAATGTCATGTGTGAAAGAGTTTTTAACATTTTTTTAATGTTGTTTTGCAACTAAACCTCCCTTGCACTGCACTGCTTTGTAACACCTTTTGCATAGTTGTTTCGGTGGGCTGGCCCTCATCATCTGCTCTGTAAGCAACGTATTCCCATAGTTCACTTCTGGAGACAGTTTGGTCAAAAAGCTGCAGGCGTGGAGGTATGATGTATTCATTAAAATAAGCCATGCTGTCGGGATTTTCTCTCTCCTCTCACTTGCTTGTCAAAACCCTGGCTAGCTTACTACTGCCCCCTTGAGAAGTTTCAAATAAATTAGTAGACAGACTCCATCCGCTCAATCCGTATATATTTGACAGAAACACCGAAAATATAAATTCTAGTACTCAACCGTTTTTCCATGTTCAAGTATCGAAAAAGTACCGAAGCTTAGGTATACCGTGCAACACTAGTGTGTGTGTGTGTGTGTGCATGTGTGTATGAATGCGTGAGTGCCTACTCTGTGCATGTGCGGTGCGTGCGTACGTGTGACTCTGTGACTGTGTATATGTTAGTAACTGTGTGCATGCATGCCTCCATGAGTGTGTGTGCCTAACTTCTCTACAGAGTAATCTGGCTAAACTCTTCACAGATGCTGAACAAAGGAGCAGCAACCTCGGCGTCTCTCTCCCTCCCTCTAGACTCTGTCAGTCAGCATTATGGCTTCGAGCCACGAGAGGTCCTGCCTTCTACCTGGTTTTACACCGATTACACCATAGAGGTCTTCTACCTGGTTTTACACCGATTACACCATAGAGGTTTTCTACCTGGTTTTACACCGATTAAACCATAGAGGTCTTCTACCTGGTTTTACACCAATTACACCATAGATGTCTTCTACCTGGTTTTACACCGATTACACCATAGAGGTTTTCTACCTGGTTTTACACCGATTATACCATAGAGGTCTTCTACCTGGTTTTACACCAATTACACCATAGAGGTCTTCTACCTGGTTTTACACCGATTACACTATAGAGGTTTTCTACCTGGTTTTACACCGATTACACTATAGAGGTCTTCTACCTGGTTTTACACCGATTACACTATAGAGGTCTTCTACCTGGTTTTACACCGATTACACCATAGAGGTCTTCTACCTGGTTTTACACCGATTACACCATAGAGGTCTTCTACCTGTTTTTTCACCGATTACACTATAGAGGTCTTCTACCTGGTTTTACACCGATTACACCATAGAGGCCTTCTACTTGTTTTTTACACCGATTACACCATAGATGTCTTCTACCTGGTTTTACACCAATTACACCATAGAGGTCTTCTACCTGGGTTTACACCAATTACACCATAATGGTCTTTCACCTGTTTTACACTGACTATACCATAGAGTCCTTCAATTTGGATTTACACCAGCTGTAGAAGAGATGTGAATCCCTGCCTTAAACCAGGTTTTACACCTGTAACAGCAAAGGGGAAGCCATCAGGTTCGGTTGAACTGACAGGTGAGATCAGTTAACCCAGCAATCAGCTTTTTCCCAGTCAAGCCCTGTAGCAGAACCTAAAGAATAAGGTGCCCTAACTATGAATCAGGAAGAAGTGAGGAGAGACAGGCTTTCATCATCGAGAAAACCTGTTT
Source organism: Oncorhynchus clarkii lewisi (assembly GCF_045791955.1). Taxonomy (NCBI): domain Eukaryota; kingdom Metazoa; phylum Chordata; class Actinopteri; order Salmoniformes; family Salmonidae; genus Oncorhynchus; species Oncorhynchus clarkii. The sequence goes on from NC_092178.1 coordinate 19,760,660, forward strand.
TCCCCAGCATGCAGTGCGGGAAGTGTGTTCGCTTAGAGACTCAGGGGCAGAAGGAACAAGATCAAAGCCTTTGGAATTTCAGTACGCATAGGTGTGTGTGTGCATATATTGTGTGCGTGTGTGTGTGTGTGTGTGCATATTGTGTGTGTGTGTGTGTGTGTGTGTGTGTGTGTGTGTGTGTGTGTGTGTGTGTGTGTGTGTGTGTGTGTGTGTGTGTGTAGTCTGCAGGCAGGCTTCTCTGATTATCTGTACTGTTTACATCTCAAAGGACAGCTGCACCAGGCCAAGAGGCCAGCTATGCCTCTAAAGAATGTCCTGAACATCTGTGATTTTTCAACGCAGCAGTGCATCCAATAATAGGCTCTCAACTCCCCACAAACATATTCACCCTCAAAACAGTGCCTGAGGAAGGCCCGCAGCATCGTCAAGCACCCCACACACCTTAGCTCCGAGTCGCTCACTCCATTACCGTAGGGCAGACGATAACAGAACATGAGGTCTGATACCAACAGGCTCAGAGACAGTTTCTATCTACAAGCCATCAGACTGATGAACACTTGAACTGGACTGGCCACCTGTACTGACGCTCCACATCTTAGCACACACTAGTGTTGCACAGAATACCGAAACTTTGTTACTTTTTCAACAAACCCCCCCCCTCCAAAAAAACGGTTCAGTACTAGATTTTTTTTTACATGCAGTACTTCTGTCAAGTGTGTTTCACGCGATTGAGAGGATCAAGTCTGCATCAGCGCAGCCCCTTTATAGTGCGAAGAGCATGGTGCCTGCTCCACTTAGTCATTCATTGCTAGGGCTGTCTGGGCTGCATTGATAGCTCCCCAGTCCCCACTCATGCTGCACAGATGTTAACAAACTTGAATAATGCAACACGGCATGTAGAAATGTTGAAACTGTTCATTGCTTTTCGCAAAACAATGTCCGTACAGGTTATAAAACTATAAAACTGCAAGATGAAACCGGTAGCTTCCAGCTTTAATTGTAGGCTAACTTTCCTTGCTAGCTTACAGCTGAATTCCCTACAATAGTACTTTGTTTGTGATAATGTGCAAACCATCACGCAAAAAATGCTGATTTCAGAGCTGATTGTGACCAAAAACGTCCCTAGCCACCAAAAAGTAATTAACTTCTTTGTCTCTCTCGCCTTCCATCTGGTTTCCACTAGCACCATTCATAGGTTGCACCTTCGTCACTTGGTCGCATCATGCCATTGTTACGAACGTTCTCATTGTTACGAACGTTCTCAAGCCACCCCGCGTCGTGCTGGTGCCCTAAAGTGGTGATTAAGCCCAGTCATTCTGGAAGGTATCTAACTACTGTTTAGTCTAAATTAAACTATAGTGCCTCGAAATACGATGACATTGCTAAAGTAGTCAAATATTCAGTAGAAAACAATTTTGCCAGCATTATCATGTTGTCAAATGTACTCTAGACAGATGGCATTAGCTAGCAAAGTTAGTCAAAAATATGCTAACGTTAGCTAGCTAATATCCAGTGGCCTCCCCTCAATCGAACATAAAGTAGCTAGCTAACATTATACTGCATCCAAAGGCAATCTGGTGACATCAAAATGATGACGAAAGTTTTGCTACTAATTATTTGCCTCCTTTTGAATGTCATTGTATTTCCAAGCCACTGTAATGTCTAGAGTACATTTGAAACCTTCATCAGCACTCACTGACGATGCATCAATCCAAAACAAGCATTAAAAACAATATTGTGACGAAACATGCAACCCATGAATAGCCACAATGTCAGATTCCACAGCCACATTCTGCATAGTGAATGACATAATTACTTTATTTATTTATTTAAATTTTACCCCCTTTTTCTCCCCAATTTCGAAGTATCCAATTGTTAGTAGCTACTATCTTGTCTCTTGTCACTGCTACTTAACACAGCGCGCATCCAACCCGGAAGCCAGCCACACCAATGTGTCGGAGGAAACACTGTGCACCTGGCAACCTTGGTTAACGTGCACTGCACCCGGCCCTCCACAGGAGTCGCTGGTGCGCGATGAGACAAGGATATCCCTACCGGCCAAACCCTCCCTAACCTGGACGACGCTATGCCAATTGTGCATCGCCCCACGGACCTCCCAGTCGCCGCCGGTTACGCCAGAGCCTGGGCGCGAACCCAGAATCTCTGGTGGCACAGAACATGTTATTTTATTGTACTGATCAACCCCATTTGCATATAATAAGTAATCTCTTATTTTATAAAAGTGTGCAATGTCTCTTTAAGAAAGTAATGATGTTGCCTCCTGAAATGATGTTGCCGCCCTTAACCACTGCGCCACCCAGGAGGCAACATCATTACTTTCTTAAAGATAAATTGCACACTTTTATAAAATAAGAGATTACTTATTCTATGCAAATGGGGTTGATCAGTACAATACAATAACATGTTCTCCTAGCAGTTGACAATAAAATAAGTCCTAAATGGAAGGGATTTTTTATCATCTGTAGCCCCATGATATCAGCTAAAACAAGCTCAATAACTCACTGCACGCACACACTCCTACTGAATAATACTAATTCACCTGTATTGTGAATAGAACTGGGCTACATCTTGATTTACCCAGTTTATCAATATAGATTTACCATTCAACTAAATGTTTTCTTGTAGGTAGATTGGTAAAAACAAAGTAAAATTGGTTGTATAATCGATTCAATTAATGCTAAAAAATTTACATAAACATTGTAAAATGTAATGATATTGAACTCAAAGATGCCTAAAGATGGAACAGAGCAGTAGCTGCGTTTATTTGTCTAGATCAAGTACCATTCTGTGACTGGCTAATTTACCTTCTTGTTTTGTTTAGCTATCGTTGTGGTATCAAATACCGTAATGGTATCGAGTATCATGGAATTAGACGTGATTTCGGTATCGAAGTCAAAATGATGGTATTGTGACAACACTTAGTACACACACACTCATCCACATACACAATACACACACACACATACAGTATACATTCATGCTACACACACATCACAACTGATGCTACCAGTCTCTTACTATTATTGACAAATACTTCACAATGTATACATTTGCCCCCCTATTCCCACTTGGACTATAAATTGTGCCTTCCTGTATTAGACTTATGCTAAAATGTTTATTATATTCTACCGAGACATTTACTTTATGTTCGTATTCTTATATTTTATTATTTCTTAATGTTGTAGCATTATCGTGAAGGAACCTGGAAGTAAGCATTTGCAACTTGAAACACGGGGCCACAAGCACACTTGCAATAGTGAGGAAAATCTATATCAGCATGTACTCTCATGCACATACACACAATGAGACAAAAAGAAGCACACACACAAACACACACACGCATGCACGCACGCATGCACACACACGCCAGCATTCGTTTCATCACTCACACACTCAGCCTACACACCTATTCAGACCCTAGAGAACCTGGAAAATACGCTGTAGCTCTAGACTGTACTAAACGTTCCGACGCCCTCTTGCTCATGCCCCAACTACAAACCAGGAAGAAGTGAGGAGAGACAGGCTTTCATCATCAAGAAGAGCCTGTTTTCCCAGCATGCAGTGTGTCAATGAGTTCGCTTAAAGTCAGACACAGGGGCAGAGGAACAAGATCAAAGTCCTTGGAATCCAGCACACATAGGTGTGTGTGTGTTTGTGAATGTGTGTAGTCTCTGCAGGCAGGCTTCTCTGATTATCTGTACTGTTTACATCTCAAAGGACCGCTGCACCAGGCCAAGAGGCCAGCTATGCCTCTAATGAATGTCCTGAACATCTGTGATTTTTCAACGCAGCAGCGCATCCAATAATACGCTCTCAACTCCCCAAACACATGCACACACATACTCACTCACACAAGGCTCTACGCGGAACTTTTTTATAAGGAGCACGTGTGAGCCTAAGTGGAAAAATGTAGGCGCATACAAAGAAATTTAGGAGCACCACATAAAATGTTTGATGTAATAGCGCTAGAATCCTTCATTTTTATAGGCGCACTGGTGCTCCTAAATAAAAATTCCAGGTCGCACAGCAAAATATTTAGGCGTATATGCAAGTAAAATTGTTTGCACTGTAGAGCCCTGTCACACACACAGGGCCACAAGCATACTTGCGATAGTGCGGAAAATCTACAGTATACTAGCATGTACTCTCACACACATACACAAAATAAGACACAGAGAGATAGACACATGCACGCACGCTCGATGCCCACACACACACACACACAGAGACCAGCATACGCTTCATCACTCACATCGCACCTATCCTCTGGGCTAACGTAGCGCGGTTTTATTCAACAACTATTTTCCTACAAGACCAGAAAACAAACAACATTACATACAAATTCAATTACAGCTTCGTGAGAATAAATGGACAAGTGCGCAACCTGAGACACACTGATTGTTTTCCGTGGTTTTATTACAGGGGAGTTATGGTGAGCGATAGAGACAGAGCCTCCTCCACGGCCAGTCCTTCCAGCCGCAGACACTTTCACTTATCGTTACACTTTAAAATGAGAAGACAAACAACTCCTTCTCCCTCTCTCTCTATTTATCTCTCTCCCTCTCTCTCGCTCCTACTTTTCTTACATTCTCTTTTTCTCCCTCACTACTGAAGGCAGCAACAGCTCACACACATAAAGGACAGCCTGAGTCCAACATAAATCGCTATCCTCTCCTCTGCCGACCTCACTGACAGCAAACACAAATATTTCTGTCGACCCAAAACCGAAATTTGATCATTGGCTAGCCCAGGGACGTGGTGTAACGACTCTTGTCTGGATGTTCGCAGGCTGTAAAATAGAATTACAGTAGACTATCATTTGCCAGATATTGTTTCTGCTAAAATGCATATGGATTGATGTTGTTTATTGATTGGATTAGGGTCAGACTAAGACACCACTGATACATACAAGTTTACATTTTGTTTTACAAAACTGTAATGCTGTTCAACAAAATATTCTTTAAAGTTTCAAATAAGCACCACATTATCAGCTAAAATGCAGACATTTTACAGTATATTTAAATATGTAAATTCATACTTGGGAATAAATCGTTTTTTAATGATTTTTGCTTTATTCGTGACCTTGTGCCCACTCCAAATTTAACAAATTACAGAACTGGGAATAATGAGGTGGTTTAATTGAGGTGTGTCTTCAAATAGAATACCGACATTTATGGCTCAATTACTGCCATATAAATAGTTTAAGTATTAGCAATTATTTTTACACAAAGCTGTGAAAAGTGTTTATTTGTTTCCACGGTAGATTGATCAAAAGGCAATGCAATTTAATTTATTTAATTCAATTAAGGAAAAGTTAACATAAGTTCCTTCCAATTTACAAAACTAACTGTCTAACAGTCATTTAAATGCATTGTTCGTCTTGTCCCTTTGTGGTTTAAAAATGATTTTAACTTTTGAGTAATTGTTTAAGCCATGAGAAGAACAATGATATCTATAAATTGAATAAGCAGATTTGGGGAGAGAGGGGTAAGTTGAGCGATTTTTTTTACATTCAGCATCACTCTGTCAAGGGCAAAATAATATTCTTTCTAACAAAGATATCTACATACATGTCAGGATGTTGTGAATCATGAAATGAAAACAACAAGTGGTCTGAGTATGGGGTAAATTGAGCCATGGGATAGGGTAAGTTAAGCTGCCTACATACAGTTGAAGTCGGAAGTTTAGATACACCATAGCCATACATTTAAACTCAGTTTTTCACAATTCCTGACATTTAATCCTAGTAAGAATTCCCTGTCTTAGGTCAGTTAGGGTCACCACTTTATTTTAAGAATGTGAAATGTCAGAATAATAGTAGAGAGAAGGATATATTTCAGATTGTCTTTCTTTCATCACATTCCCAGTGGGTCAGAAGTTTCCATACACACAATTTGTATTTGGTAGTATTGCCTTTAAATTGTTTAACATGGGTCAAATGTTTCAGGTAGCCTTCCACAAGCTTCCCACAATAAGTTGGGTGAATTTTGGCCGTTTCCTCCTGACAGAGCTGGTGTAACTGAGTAAGGTTTGTAGGCCTCCTTGCTTGCACACACCTTTTCAGTTCTAACCATACATTTTCTATAGGATTGAGGTCAGGGCTTTGTGGTGGCCACTCCAATACAACTTTGTTGTCCTTAAGCCATTTTGCCACAACTTTGGAAGAATGCTTGGGGTCATTGTCCATTTGGAAGACCCATTTGTCACCAAGCTTTAACTTCCTGACTGATGTCTTGAGATGTTGCTTCAATATATCCACATAATTTTCCACCCTCATGATGCCATCTATTTTGTGAAGTCCCCCAATCCCTCCTGCAGCAAAGCAACCCCACAACATGATGCTGCCACCCCCGTGCTTCACGGTTGGGATGGTGTTCTTCGGCTTGCAATCCTCCCCCTTTTTCCTCCAAACATAACGATGGTCATTATGGCCGAACAGTTACATTTTTGTTTCCTCAGACCACAGGACATTTCTCAGAAAAGTACGATCTTTGTCCCCATGTGCAGGTGCAAACCGTAGTCTGGCTTTTTTATGGCGTTTTTGGAGCAGTGGCTTCTTCCTTGCTGAGTGGCCTTTCAGGTTATGTCGATATAGGACTCGTTTTACTGTGGATATAGATACTTTTGCACCTGTTTCCTCCAGCATCTTCACAAGCTCCTTTGCTGTTGCTCTGGGATTGATTTGCACTTTTCGCACCAAAGTACGTTCATCTCTATGAGAGAGAGCGCGTCTCCTTCCTGAGCGGTATGACGGCTGTGTGGTCCCATGGTGTTTATACCTGCGTACTATTGTTGGTACAGATGAATGTGGTACCTTCAGGCGTTTGGACATTGCCCCCAAGGATGAACCAGACTTGTGGAGGTCTACAATGTTTTTTCTGAGGTCTTGGCAAATTTCTCTTGATTTTCCCATGATGTCAAGCAAAGAGGCACAGAGTTTGAAGGTAGGCCTTAAAATACCTCCACAGGTACACCTCCAATTGACTCAAATGATGTCAATTAGCCTATCAGAAGCTTCTAAAGCCATGACATCATTTTCTGGAATTTTCCAAGCTGTTTAAAGGCACAGTGAACTTAGTGTATGTAAACCTCAGACCCACTGGAATTGTGACACAGTGAATTATAAGTGAAATAATCTGTAAACAATTGTTGGAAAAATTACTTGTGTCATGCACAAAGTAGATGTCCTAACCAACTTGCCAAAACTATAGTTTGTTAACAAGAAATTTGTGGAGTGGTTGAAAAATGACTTTTAATGACTCCAACCTAAGTGTATGTAAACTTCCGACTTCAACTGTATGTCTGCATTTAATGAAATATGACCACTACCTTTTAAAACCATATCCATCTTTATTTCCAAAACATTCAAAATCACTTTCTGTCTTTTAAGCATCTTTTAACACAGGCTTAACACCTTACAAACACTTCATACTTTTTTAACACTTTTAACATAGGCCAGGCCCTGGTGTTACCCCCTATCCCAGTGATAATGCCTTGCATAACGCCTGGGAAGAAAATTCTTACATTTGCTTAATTTGCCATTGGCTAAACTTACCAAAGGGCAAACATTTTGACTATATTAGCCCACACAATTAAAAGGATGCACTTTCATGCTAGGTTTAGGAACTCATATTGAAACTTATAGAGAACCCAACTGATGTATAGAACAATCTTAAAAGTATCTACTTTTTAGATACAAGCATCATAAAACCTCTAAAATAATACATTCATTTGGCTCTGTGAAAATCAGTTTTGTGGGACCTAACTTGCTTACCTCTTTTTTTTTTTACCCCCTTTTCTCCCCAATTTCGTGGTGTCCAATTGTTAGTAGTTACTGTCTTGTCTCATCGCTACAACTCCCGTACGGGCTCGGGAGAGACGAAGGTCGAAAGCCATGCGTCCTCCGATACACAACCCAACCAAGCCGCACTGCTTCTTAACACAGCGCGCATCCAACCTGAAAGCCAGCCACACCAATGTGTCGGAGGAAACAGTGTGCACTGCACCCGGCCTGCTACAGGAGTCGCTGGTGCACGATGAGACAAGGATATCCCTGTCGGCCAATCCCTCCCTAACCCGGACGACGCTATGCCAATTGTGCGTCGCCCCAAGGACCTCCCGGTCACGTGCTTACCTCTTTTTAATGGTTTCTTCCTTCACAGACTCCACGAAATGATGACCTCTTCCTAAATATTTGGTCAAATTATTAATTTTGTGTATGGCTTCCAAGAAACAAGGGTGGCTCAACTTACCCCTTTGACTCACCTTATCCCACTTTTCCCAGGGATATTTCAGGAAATTGCAATTGATTTGAAAACAAGTAGATGTTGATGTGAACACACTTTCAAGAATCCCCACCACCACACACAAATAAATGTGTTGCACACACACACATGCATCTACACACACACACACACACACACACACACACACACACACACACACACACACACACACACACACACACACACACACACACACACACACACACACACACACACACACACACACAGCCAAATGTATCTGTCTGTACAAGGTTAGCTGCAGTCATACACTAGTGGATGATTTAGGACGGAGCAAGATGGCGTCTTGGCAAGTCTCTTTTTCTCCCCTCTCTCTCTCTCTCTCCCGCCCTCTCTCTCTCTATATATATATACCCTCTCTCTCTATATATATATATATATATATACCCTCTCTCTCTCTATATAAACCCTCTCTCTCTCTCTCTCCCACCCTCTCTCTCTATATATATATACTCTCTCTCTCTCTCTCTCCCTCTCTCTCTATTTCCTCTCTCTCTCTATATATATATATACCCTCTCTCTCTCTCTCTCTCTCTCTCTCTATCCCCTCTCTCTCTCTATCCATTCTCTCTCTCTCTATCCCCTCTCTCTCTATATATATATATACCCTCTCTCTCTCCCTCTCTCTCCATTCTCTCTCTCTCTCTATCCATTCTCTCTCTATATATATCTATCTCTCTCTCTCTATCCCCTCTCTCTCTCTATCCCCTCTCTCTCTCTCTCCCCCCTCTGTCTCTCTCTTTCTCTATCCCCTCTCTATTTCTCTCTCTCTACCCCCTCTCTCTCTCTCTACTCCCTCTCTCTCTCTACCCCCTCCCTCTCTCTCTTTCTTTCTATCCCCTCTATATCTCTCTCTCTCTCTCTATTTATATATATATATATACTCTCTCTATCCCCTATCTCTCTCCTCCTCTCTCTACATTTTATTTCAATTTAAGGGGCTTTATTGGCATGGGAAACATTTGTTTACATTGCCAAAGCAAGTGAAATAGATATTTCAAATGTCATATTATGTCTTAATTCAGTGTTGTAATCATGCACAAATAGTAAAAGAACAAAAGGGAAAGTAAATAAACATAAATATAGGTTGTATTTACATTGTGGTGTTTCACCCAATAGATATGGGAGTTTATCAAAATTGGATTTGTTTTTGAATTCTTTGTGGGTTTGTGTAATCTGAAGGAAATATGTGTCTCTAGTATGGTCATACATTTGGCAGGAGATTAGGAACTGCAGCTCAGTTTCCACCTCATTTTGTGGGCACTCTGTTGGGGATGGCTTTGTTATGGAAGGTTTGGAGAGGCTGGGGGGACTGAACTGGAGAGGCTGGGGGACTGAACTGGAGAGGCTGGGGGGTCTGAACTGGAGAGGCTGGGGGACTGAACTGGAGAGGCTGGGGGACTGAACTGGAGAGGCTGGGGGATCTGAGCTGGAGAGGCTGGGGGACTGAACTGGAGAGGCTGGGGGATCTGAGCTGGAGAGGCTGAGGGTAAAACATGTTACAGTGGAAGTCTTCCATACCTGTGCTGTGCAGGGTACCGATGCTGTAAGCCCTAAAGGCTGACTGAGAATGTAACGTGTGTTCTGTGCTGCTTAATATTAGACTTCATTGTTCCTTAAGGAAATAGGGAGAATGTTCCCCCTCTGCTCTGCTCTGCTCTCACTGAAGGTTGATTTAAAGGGATGGCCTCAGACAGGGTGGGTAGGCTGTGTGTGTGTGTGTGTGTGTGTGTGTGTGTGTGTGTGTGTGTGTGTGTGTGTGTGTGTGTGTGTGTGTGTGTGTGTGTGTGTGTGTGTGTGTGTGTGTGTGTGGGTGTGTGTGTGTGACAGAGAAAGAGAGGAAAGAGAAAATATAGAGAGGTGGCAAAAACTAATTTGTGTTTAATTTCCACGACCATTGATGGTATTAAACCGCTGCTCTCAACATGACTGCCGTATCAAAAATCTGCACTTTCTCCAAAATACATAAAAATGATTTTAGTGATTTGGTAAAAAAAAAAAAAAAATGTCTGTGTCAGTAAAAGTATTGAGTGGATGTAATTTGTGGGCTATGAAATGAAACTCCCTTAGCTATACACCAGTGAACACACTTAATACTGGGTGTTTTACGAGGGCCGGTCGGCAGATGCAGAGCTGTGGGGCGAACTGGACTGAATCACACCAGGGTGACGGACAGATACCCTGACATCACAGAGGAAATGGAAACTCTGGCCCAGCACGACTGGTAGCTGGGCTGCCCCGTACACCTCTCCCTGCAGAGGAGGAGGAGGAGGAGAAGGAGGGAGCTGGAAGGGTTTCCTCCCCCTGTGCAGGTACACTAGGCAGGATGCAGAGAGAGGAGACTAATGATCCAGAACAGTGGGGGGGGGGGGGGGGGGGGGGGGGGGGGGGGGTTCTGAGCTGGAGAGGCTGGGGGAGCTGAACTGGAGAGGCTGGGGGACTGAACTGGAGAGGCTGGGGGAGCTGAACTGGAGAGGCTGGGGGACTGAACTGGAGAGGCTGGGGGAGCTGAACTGGAGAGGCTGGGGGAGCTGAACTGGAGAGGCTGGGGGAGCTAAACTGGAGAGGCTGGGGGAGCTGAACTGGAGAGGCTGGGGGAGCTGAACTGGAGAGGCTGGGGGAGCTGAACTGGAGAGGCTGGGGGGTCTGAACTGGAGAGGCTGGGGGAGCTGAACTGGAGAGGCTGGGGAAGCTGAACTGGAGAGGCTGGGGGAGCTGAACTGGAGAGGCTGGGGGACTGAACTGGAGAGGCTGGGGGAGCTAAACTGGAGAGACTGGGGGAGCTGAACTGGAGGGGCTGGGGGGACTGAACTGGAGAGGCTGGGGGACTGAAATGGAGAGGCTGGGGGACTGAACTGGAGAGGCTGGGGGAGACTGAACTGGAGAGGCTGGAGAGGGGGGAGACTGGAGACTGGAGAGACTGGGGGAGGACTGAACTGGAGAGGCTGGGGGAGCTGAACTGGAGAGGCTGGGGGAGCTGAACTGGAGAGGCTGGGGGAGAACTGAACTGGAGAGGCTGGGGGAGCTGAACTGGAGAGGCTGGGGGAGCTGGGGGGACTGAACTGGAGAGGCTGGGGGACTGGAGAGGCTGGGGGACTGAACTGGAGAGGCTGGGGGAGACTGAACTGGAGAGGCTGGGGGAGACTGAACTGGAGAGACTGGGGGACTGAACTGGAGAGGCTGGGGGAGCTGAACTGGAGAGGCTGGGGGACTGAACTGGAGAGGCTGGGGGAGCTGAACTGGAGAGGCTGGGGGAGGAGAGGCTGGAGAGCTGGGGGAGAACTGGAGAGGCTGGGGGAGCTGAACTGGAGAGGCTGGGGGAGCTGAACTGGAGAGGCTGGGGAGGCTGGGGGAGCTGAACTGGAGAGGCTGGGGGAGCTGAACTGGAGAGGCTGGGGGGTCTGAACTGGAGAGGCTGGGGGAGCTGAACTGGAGAGGCTGGGGGAGCTGAACTGGAGAGGCTGGGGGAGCTGAACTGGAGAGGCTGGGGGGTCTGAACTGGAGAGGCTGGGGGAGCTGAACTGGAGAGGCTGGGGAAGCTGAACTGGAGAGGCTGGGGGAGCTGAACTGGAGAGGCTGGGGGACTGAACTGGAGAGGCTGGGGGAGCTAAACTGGAGAGACTGGGGGAGCTGAACTGGAGGGGCTGGGGGGACTGAACTGGAGAGGCTGGGGGACTGAAATGGAGAGGCTGGGGGACTGAACTGGAGAGGCTGGGGGAGACTGAACTGGAGAGGCTGGGGGAGACTGAACTGGAGAGACTGGGGGACTGAACTGGAGAGGCTGGGGGACTGAACTGGAGAGGCTGGGGGATCTGAGCTGGAGAGGCTGAGGGTAAAACATGTTACAGTGGAAGTCTTCCATACCTGTGCTGTGCAGGGTAACGATGCTGTAAGCCCTTAAGGCTGACTGGGAATGTAACATGTGTGTTCTGTGCTGCTCAATATTACACTTCATTGTTCCTTAAGAAAATAGGGAGAATGTTCCCCCTCTGCTCTGCTCTGCTCTCACTGAAGGTTGATTTAAAGGGATGGCCTCAGACAGGGTGGGTAGGCTGTGTGTGTGTGTGTGTGTGTGTGTGTGTGTGTGTGTGTGTGTGTGTGTGTGTGTGTGTGTGTGTGTGTGTGTGTGTGTGTGTGTGTGTGTGTGTGTGTGTGTGTGTGTGTGTGTTAGACGGCTCAGCATCAGTATGGTGTTCACGTCCAGGCTGAAGGGTGGGCGGGGGTCTGGAGGTGAGTGAGGTGGTGACCAGCACATAAATCTACAGCACAGAGCCAGACCAGAGCAGGCCACTGCATACAGTACATAGGTTCTCTTTGGTCCTAGCATAACTCGGCTAGGCGAAGCAACCATCTGTGCACTCATACTCCTTAAAGACCTTCGCTTGGAAGCGAGAAAAAAGCGTAAACATTCCTGTTGTTTGTCCCTCTTGAGCCACCGTAGCAACAACATAGCCAGAAACACTTCCTCAAAATAGTCAGAATTAACCTAAGATAAATCAAGAAATGTGTCATTCATTTTAACGTTTTTTTAGTCTTGCAATTTTACATCTAACTAAAATGTTTGGTGCAGAATTTCTCAAGTGAAAAAATGTGCATGAAAAACTAGTCGTCTCTCATTGAATAACAACAAACACTTCCTTTAAGACTGAAGGAGTAATACTACTGACCAATCACCGACCAAGGGGCGTAGAGTTTACCTCAATAAAAAAACGTTTACAAGAACAAACGGAAAAAACCTGCCGAAGACCAAAATGAACAAAAACATAAAAAAATGTCATCATAATATACATGCAAACTGTTTCAATTGGGAACATGCGGTAAGCTTTACTCTTCCTGCACACCAGACATCATGCACGAAATGCTAACTCACAGACACACACCACATATCCAGATATGTATTGTAGTTGAATGGAACAGAGTGTAATATGTACAAAGACACAGAGACGAATACAAAACAGAGGTGGAAACAACATGTATTTGTACACATGCAGCAGTGGAGGCTGGTGGAAGGAGCTATAGGAGGATGGGCTAATTGTAATGGCTGGAATGGCATCAATGGACCGGTGTCAAACACATCAAACATAGGGAAACCATTCCGTTCCATTAATTCCATTCTAGGCACTGATTCCATCCCGCGCGCACACACACACACACACACACACACACACACACACACACACACACACACACACACACACACACACACATAAACACACACACACACACACACACAGACACACACACACACACACACACACACACACACACACACACACACCCACACATACACACACACAGTGTTTGAGGCGGGGTATCTCCTGGGAACCCCAGCAGAAGCAGGTCTGATTTCTGCTCTCTCCTCTGTGCATTGGGGCTATGAGGCCTGAATACAAAAAGCACCTTATTCAGCAGGCACACAGACAGACACACACACAGTAACATCAGGGTCTGGAAACAGAGCCCCTCCGAGCCCACCTGAACAAACCTTCCAGGGTCTACAGATCATGATGGACATCACACACACACTCAAGAAAGACCCTGTTTCTCACACACTGAGGGTGGCCCTATTAGCTGTTTTGTTTCAACCTTTAACACTTAGCCTAGAGCGGTGAGCATTTTATAAGTATTATAGAAATTAAGCCTCCAACAAGTGATCAACAGGAAATGTGAATTATTATGTGGATTATAATTAATGAACATTTTTGTACGGGTTGATACATTTTTCGTGAAGGGAAAATCAAGTCGGTAATTTCAAAGTGGAAATTACAAACATCAGAAGCCTTTTAAAACCTGAAATACAAGTTTTACATTTCCTGCATTGCACTTCTATTAGATTTACCACAATTGATTTGTCAGCGCTCTGGCACTGCGTCTGTAAAGGCTTCAAGCAGACATATGGATCGAGCTACTGCACAAGACTCGCTTCTATCGATACATTCCCAAACAGCCGAATCTAAACAGGCCGCTGATCTGAAAAGGAAAAATGCTCTGTAATTCATATCTTATGTGGATGTGTAATAGAAGGTAATAGAGTGATTTCAGTGGCTCAGTTATCTATTATATGGTTCAGTTGCAGAGTATTTTCCATAACCCACCCCGATACACAGGCACACAGGAAGGCAGCACAGAGACACTCACACATACATACACACATGCATACACACATACACACACACCTGGCAAAGGCCAGACTAAATCTAAGCCCACAAAGGGGTTATTGAATTACTTGACTTTTAACATTTCACTATCGATTCCCTAAAGTTGATTAACTACATGTACTGTGTGTGTCAGCGCAAATCTGCTGCTCATTATGAGCAAACCTGGATTTACTTCAAAGTCACAACAGATCATCTCATAACCCAAAGTTGAATTAAGAACCATGTCAACAATGCTTACACTAGCTGGACATGATACCACACTAATTTTTATCAATGAAAATCAGGTTTACAATGCGAAGCTGAACCAAACCTTAACTAATTGACTGGTCGACTAACTACAGCATGTCAGCAACGTCTGCAAATAGACTCAACTTCCCACTACTCACCTGTAGTGACGGAAGATATCCTCCTCCACATCTGTGATGAAATGGCACTTGGTGCATGAGTGCTCTCCGTGAGGGCCCTTGGGGGCCGAGATCCTCCCCGTCTCTGCGCCCTCCTCCTCGGGCTTGACCTCCAGCACGCCATGGGTGGCATGGGCGCTGTCGTAGTGCAGCAGGAGCAGGTCGATGTCGCTGGTGGCATAGGGACACTGGTCACACAGGTGGGTGACACTGGGCCTGGGGGACGGGGAGATGTCCTGGGGAGACAGCTGGAGTAGGAGGCGGGCACAGTGGGAGCAGGCACTCTTCCTGCAGGCGAACGGGTAGGAAATCTCCCCCAGGTGCTTCTCGGGGCTGCAGAGGCCACGCGGGCAGAACGGGCAGTGCTTGATGGTGCACTTATGGATGCTGTGGGCCTGCTGGTAGTGGCGGAGCAGAGGCGCTACCACAATAACCTCAGGCCCGTGGTTCATGGAGTAGCGGAAGTCACAGAACTGGCAGTTGTAGCTGGTCACCACCGTCTCTGGGTCTGTTGCCCCCGTTGTGCCACCCATTCCTGTCTTGTCTTTCCTCCGGCTGTGGGGGGTCAGGTCTCGATCAGGGTCTCTCTCTCTGTCCCTGGCCTTGCTGCTCCCTCGTTCCCTCTCGGCTGGGCTGCCCTCCCTGGTCCCTCCTCCCCCAGGCTGGTTGTGTCTCTTCTCGTAGTGCTCCAGGAGGCGTTGTGAGCTGGGCGACTCACAACTGAAGCTGCAGTACTTACACCAGTAATAGTCCGCCGCTGTGGCGCCGCCGTCGGTACCCGTCCAGCCAGGGGAGTCGGTGGCGCGGATGGGAACAGAGTAGCCAGCCACCGAGTCGTCCTCCGCACGGACCGCCACCCGGTCCGCCCACTTTCCCGGTTCCGCCCCCTCTGCACCACCGCCCCGTGTCACACAGTTCCCCCTCCTGTCCGAGGGCTTGTCGTCATTGGGCAGCTGTGGGGGGTGGGACTTCATCTTGTTCGGGTGGGCAGACAGAAAGTGCTGCTCCAGCTCCAAGGAGGAGCTGCCCATGTAGGTGAAGTTACAGAACTTGCAGCGGAAGTACTTGGTGTTTCCCTGACAGTCCGGAGTCTTCCTCCCGATCCCAATGAAGGTGCCTCCCAGCGTCACCTGGAACACAATGAAGAAGAGGAAGAGACATCAACTCATGTTGATTATGCATTTCGCTTCAATGTATTTTTTCTTCCGCTGATTTACCTGAATCTTATATTTTATTTTCCTTAGTTTTATTTGCAACAATTATTTATCACAATCCTACTCTTTATTTGTTGATAAATATGTGAAAGGGGAAGGTGATTTACAATCCCCATGCACTTCTAATTTCTCTTTTAACCCTCATCATATATTTTTTCATCTGTGAAAATAATAAAGATATACAAAATAAACCCAGAGCAATACGTGAGTCAGTCAGTCCTACACACAGACACAGGAGAAAAACCATCCTGACAACACCAACCCAGACTCATCACAGAAAGACCAGGAATAAAGAGAACAGCTTATAATCTATATCTACACAGAGGTGAGCTCAGTTTAGAATGGTTTATCAGATGTCACAATTCCATGACCAGCGATTCAATGATAAAGTGAAGAGGAATTGAATTGAGCAGATGTAGTCGATGTGAAGAGTCGATAGAACTTGAACACCTGCGATAACTGCAGCTCATTTATATGGTAATACACACTGTATAACAATGCAGTCTATTACGCTTTGTTACAAATGAGTTCCCTCGTTTTATTCAACAAGGGAAATGGCAAACTGAGATTGTTTTGATGCTCAAGTTGACAATACAGCCAACCAGAAGCAGTATGGTAGAAAGAAGGGGTTTATATCTGAATACTGCTAAAGAAACACCTGTTCCCTAATAATACACAACAAATCCACCCTCTATTTCCAAAAAGCATGAAAATGGTTCTGCAGGCGTGAACATCGAGAGTGCCTCGCAGGGATCAGCCGTCAAGGTTGTTGTCTAGTAAACGCAACAAACCAAACCAACCTTGCAGTCAAACATGTTCCCTGAATTTCAACATCCTACGCACCTTGACCTCGAAGTCTGCAACAAAGCGTCTCAAATCGAAAACATAAGGGCGGCTGTGTGAAATATCCCGGAGCCAGAGAGGTTTTGTAATTGGTAGACTATCCAGTGTGTATAAGTGGGAGGTCTCGATCCTCATGTGGTTTAAAGCAGCCTGACGTCACTTTCTAGACGATATGTAATGACTGAAACAGAGTCGGTCGCTCCTAAAACTGCCTGAAGAGACTAGCTACATACACCATTTATTATATGACCGCTCCAGTCAGTCAAGTGAAACGTCCTCTGAAATATGAGCAATAAAATAAATACACTGTAATACCAGAACATGTCTACTATGGAATGAAATGTATTTTCATTTTTGTGTATTTTAATCAAGTTTGGGGATTTGAAGTGGGAAAATATGGGGCTTGTGAAACAATTGAAATAATTGAATGCACCATGTTCGTTCATAATCCTGCAACTATAAAGTCTACTTTTCACTGCCTTCTTAATGCAGTAAGACTACAGATGTATGATCTTAAGTCAGTAGCTACCACATTTTGCTCTAATGAAAAATGTATCAAGCCATACAAAAAAATGTCCATTAATTATAATCCACATAATAATTTGCATTTCCTGTTGCTGCAGAGGAATTTTCCTGCTGTAGCAGACTGGCTCAAATTAAGATCCTACATACTGTATGTGAACATGTGCAGTAGACTAAACATGAATGCCCATCCATAACATTCACTTGGGTGTGGAACAGTAAGGGTGTGAATTCCTGGGGAACTCAAAACTTTCCCAAAAATAACAATATGCAAAAAGTCTGTATGAGACACCACACAAGTCTGGCATTGACCAGAATTGTTCTCCCACAGACACATATACACACATTCTGACACCCCTCACACACAGAGACAGAAGCACATGCCAACTCACACACAAAAACTTGATAGACAAGTCAGTAATTTTGGGGGGAATTTTCTTCACACACACACACACACACACACACACACACACACACACACACACACACACACACACACACACACACCAGATGAGTGTTAGAGAGAAAGTAGAAAAGGTGACAGCCACATCAATGCATCAGCCCTTAGTGAGCTGTCGGAGACAGTCAGACCTTTTTAAGGGGGAAAACTAATTTAGAGGTAATTACAATCCTTGGTGGGCTTAAAGGACAAATAGCCCTTCCTGCTGTATGATATGGCATTTAGAGGCCCAGACCCCGGGCCAAAGGCACCTCATTTTTAAGGAACACTGGAGTTAAATACGCCACTCGAATTGTAAACATGACATTGTTGAAGTTGAGGGAGAAACCGCATGCAGCGAAAGCTGTGCAGATAAATGGCTCTGACATCTGTTCATTACCCCTCGTTTAAAATAAATCGAGTTGCCTGTTTTCACTGGCTCCCTCTCCTTTCCCTACACTCTTTCCCCCCTTTTCATTGGGTAATGACAAATGAGCAGCCTTCGCTATTACCACATGGAAAATTCCACTAGGGGATGAATACAGAATAGTGTTTTTGATTCTACTTTTTTATTTTTTTATTTCATAGTGACAATATTCAAACCCGGTGACATCCAATTGATATGGATAGTGAGACAACGATTACTAAGAAATATCTTTCAAACTAGAGGTTGGTAATAGCACCGAGTCACGTATGGCTCTTTTCTTTTGGAGATATTAGATAATATGTTTCAAACTCCCAAACAGTGGGGGTACTGTATGGTCCATGTGTGCAATATATGTTTGGCAGGCGTTTTCATGGATATTAAAGGTAAATATTCAGAAATCGCTCCACAATGTCCTGCTTGCTAAAAATCAAATAGTTAGTCTAATTTCAGTTTGTGACAAGCAAGCAATGCATATTGTAGAGAATCATTGTACCATCTAAACCACAGTGAAGCAGCTTTTCAATAACCAAAAATATAATATTTTCCGCTGTTTGAAGCTGGTGTACAAAACCAATAGTAACAAAATCTAAAGAACGGGGAGCATAGAAATAGCGCACATAGAACATATCTACTGCTTCTTAGACTTGCATTCAATGAGAATGACATATCTATAACTCACATTTCTATATGAATTTGGTCAGGTGGCCCAAAAAGTTACATCTTGCAGCTTTAAACTAACGGCTAAACTGTAGTCCATGAATGTAATGTTTCAAGTTGAGATGTATTTATGACAGTGATAAAACAGACTACAGTTCCCATGAGGCCTCTCTCCGTTGACCCAGTCACTCTGATGACTCAAGTGTCCCACTAAGAGACAAGTCTCAAACCATGGCTGGCCTGGGTCTCAATGCAGAGAATGGTTGAGTTCCTGTCTGACTACATTGCCAGATACACAACGCATGGATAAATATTTTACATATAAGCTAACCACATCATATGATACAGCAATCTGATTCCCGGCTGCACAGTCGATGATGTGTCAGGTAACAATTGGTTGATGCAATGCTACGCCTGGGCATCTAGTCGGGCAGGGACTCTACCATTATACAGTACTACTGACGGGCATTCTGATACTTTGAGTTTCTCTGGTTATTAAAATTATACAAAGAGTTGATACAAAATGGTGTGCAGAGCATATGTACCTGTACGTCGTAGGTGCCGTTGAGTAACAACCGTGTGGACCCTGCGGCATCCTGTAGCACTCCGGTCAGGGCAGCGTGGGACGGGGGCCGTGTAGCGTCTTTGGCGTGGAGGCTCTGTGGGGAGAAGCCCACCATGTTGTGCAGGGCCAGTATCTTAGTGTCCAGCTCCGCGTCCTGCCGCGTGCGGTTGTGCAGGCCCAGGTGGTACTTCCGGAAGTGTTTGATCAGGTCCGTGGGGTCGTTCCCATAGTAACCATACCCACAGATGTTGCACTTGAAGTCCTGCAATTTGGGAGAGGAAGGAGGGGCTACCCCTGTCTCGGGCCCCAGGGGACTGGGCATGGTGTCCTCGGCCCCCTCACCTACTCCCCTGTGTGGGTGGAGAGGGCGTAGCAAAGGGTATCCAGAGCTATCCATACCATCCTGGTGACCTGAGAGACCTCCTGTGGGGCTGTAGGAGGGGTCCCTGTCCTCGCCGTTACGGGTGACGCCCTGGACGATGACGCCGCTGGCACTGCTGTAGCCCCTTCCCTGGGCACCCAGCAGCAGCAGTCCCTCCCTGACACCCACCCTTTCTCCCCCTCCTCCCTCCCCGGCCTCCCCCCTCTCCTCCAGCAGCAGCTCCCCAGCCGGGCTGCGTGCCTGACCCCCTCCCCCCTCATCTGGTTCTGATCTGAGCGGAGACAGAGACACAGCCCCATCGGGCTGGGCCCGGGATGGGAGCGCCGGCAGATCTGAGTCTGTCACCTCATGGCAGGGGAAGGACGCTACATTTCCTCCCTTCTTGTGGCTGGGGTAATTAAAGCCAGGCGTGTCGCTGCCGACTGTCGGCACTGTTCCTGCTCCTCCATCCCCCCTCCCTCCTCCTCCATCCTGTTCGATGGAGCCTGAGACAGAGCCAGGGGAGGAGGAGGGGTCCTCCTGATCGTCTGTCACCGGCACGTGGGCCCGGCCTGGTTCGGCTGGCAGCAGCCCGTCGGCACCGTTAGGCTCTGAGGCCTGGCTCCCCGCACTGTCCTCGCTATCCGGCCCAGTGGCCTCCGAGGCCAGAGTCTCTCCTTCTCCTTCCTCCTCACCACCGAAGCTTCTCAAAGGGGGGTTCTTTTTCCTCACCATATCTGCAAGCAGCACACACAGACAGACGAGAGAAATGTTTTAGTGTCACGCTTCATTGAGGAATAAGTACAGTATATTAAACACATGGATAGAGGAATGAGGGAAAATGAATAAGTCTCTTTTCAAGAACCACTTCAATCGAAGTTTGGATCAAATAAGACGGAGACTGTATCAAATAAGATGGAGACTGTACCAAATAAGATGGAGACTGTACCAAATAAGATGGAGACTGTACCAAACTAGATGGAGACTGTATCAAACAAGATGGAGACTGTACCAAATAAGATGGAGACTGTACCAAACAAGATGGAGACTGTATCAAACAAGATGGAGACTGTACCAAACAAGATGGAGACTGTACCAAACAAGATGGAGACTGTATCAAACAAGATGGAGACTGTACCAAATAAGATGGAGACTGTATCAAATAAGATGGAGGCTGTATCAAATAAGATGGAGGCTGTATCAAATAAGATGGAGACTGTATCAAACAAGATGGAGACTGTATCAAACAAGATGGAGACTGTATCAAATATGATGGAGACTGTACCAAATAAGATGGAGACTGTATCAAATAAGATGGAGGCTGTATCAAATAAGATGGAGGCTGTATCAAATAAGATGGACACTGTATCAAATAAGATGGACACTGTATCAAATAAGATGGACACTGTATCAAATAAGATGGAGACCATGGTGGTTCTATTTTTTTCACGTCTCTCTCTCTCACACAATCAGTAAATAAAACATTCAAGAGTTCCTCCATTAAATACAAAAAAGCTAAAAAAGAAGGTATTTTTTGTACTTAAAACAATGGTGGCCGTTCAGCTCTGGGCCATAAACAGAACTCATGCTCTATAAGTAGTAACGACGCCAGACGCTGAGTTTTGTTGATGGCATTTTGATAAATACAATCTGTGCCTATAGTTACTGATAAGGGTTGTGAAGTGGCTGTGAAAGTAGTTGAGTATTAAGTTAGAAGGAATGAAATTGGAATGTATAAACTGATTATAGAGTTGAATTACAGTCAATGTTCAACAAAATCATTTGTCCATGTTTATGTCAAGCATACAATGGGTACGAAATTGCACTCAAAATAAAATAAACCATTTAGTCGGCATTGCTGCAGCACAAACTGAATTAAATTTGGATGGAGGGAGGGGATGGAGGGGATCAGCATGAGAGCAATTTTCAGAGTTTATTTCAGTGTGTGTGTGTGCGTGTGCGTGTGCGTGTGTGTGTGCGTGTGTGAGT
This sequence comes from Oncorhynchus clarkii lewisi, assembly GCF_045791955.1. Classification (NCBI taxonomy): domain Eukaryota; kingdom Metazoa; phylum Chordata; class Actinopteri; order Salmoniformes; family Salmonidae; genus Oncorhynchus; species Oncorhynchus clarkii. The sequence goes on from NC_092178.1 coordinate 19,782,563, forward strand.
GTGTATTAATTCACTAAACCCCAATTTTCTCCATCCAGAGTGCTAAGAATTTCTCATAATCCCAGTCTCATTTCTTCTCCAGTGAAAAATATGGAGAGTAGTTTCCTAATGTAGGTTGTAAAGCAAATGGGTATTAAATAAAGCAATTTATGTTTGTAAGGGGCAACGCCTTCACCCGTGTTCGTAAAAGCCGTAGGAAAAATGTAATCTGCAACCGAAATCTCAACAGTCACCACACCCTGTTTCTATCATTACCAAGTCACTGTTGGTTAGCTCCCATCCCTCTGGCCAAAGTGGAATTTTACAACCACAAAGCATGTTATGAATCAAAATAAATGAATTAACTCATGATTAATCAACAATGAAACAATGAATAACTGGCCTGGTGTTTTAAAGGCATTCTTTTGAACTTGTTCTCTGGGTCTACGACTTCAATGCACAAAAAACACATAGTTAATAAATGTGTTACAATCCGCAGCCGACAGACTCTGACCCTGAAAAATAACACTTACGAGAGTTTAAATTAAACTGGGCTGAAAACTGAGGGGATTGTGTAAATTTGTCCCAGAGATTGGAAACACTTTTCCAACAAGGCCTCATTATCGAATCACACCCCTTGAAATGGCTTCATTAACCTCTCCTAAAATTAGCCCAAAGACTAACTCAAAACTACTACACAAGACAGAGCATTTACCCGACCAGCTTGAACAAGAAGGGGTAAATAGGTCTTCAAGCAACAGTATTAGCATTCAACAACAAGTCAATGTTAGAGTGTTCAGAAGAATGTGTTCAGAAGAATACCAGAGAGACCTAGTGGGTAAACAAAATAGTCCATCAAATCCCACCCCCACGCGGAGTAGAAGAATCTTTGGGATTTTTACATTTAATGAACTTTGAATTAATGTAAACCCTTCAAAAAAATGTGAATTCATCCTTAATCACATCTCAGACAAAATAATCTTCTGAAGCAATGTTCATTACCTGGCCCAGAAGAACTGCGTCTGTCTCTTTCGTAATGTCACTGGGAAGCAGCATGAGCAGAGCTACAGTCGTTCTATACCCAGCTAGAGTTCCTCACCACAGGAGGGCGATTTAGCATGAAATGTCTCCCGACTCATAAAAGAGAAAAGTTTTTTATTCCTTATATGCCGTACAATTACATTAAAACTTCAGGGGAATGGGCAGGACATTACCATTCCAATTCCCCATCAAAAGACATAATAATGGTCTCGTATTGCTCCCAGCCATCTGCACTGTTCCTACTGTACCAGGCAATTCACATCAACCTTTTCTTCCCCCCTTACCTCCTTTCACCCCCACCACGACCCTTTATTTTCCTATATTATGGTGCTCCTTGTCTGTTATTGTGCCTACCTCAAGCACTTACAAGATGAAGTACAATATGCCTTATGCAGAAGAGACAACAATAAATGTTATCATTAAAAAAGTGTGGAGGAATGGACAGTTCAGAACCTGAATACAGAGCAGTAGGTATGGGCTGTTGATTCAGGTTCAGAACCTGAATACAGAGCAGTAGGTATGGGCTGTTGATTCAGGTTCAGAACCTGAATACAGAGCAGTAGGTATGGGCTGTTGATTCAGGTTCAGAACCTGAATACAGAGCAGTAGGTATGGGCTGTTGATTCAGGTTCAGAACCTGAATAGAGAGCAGTAGGTATGGGCTGTTGATTCAGGTTCAGAACCTGAATACAGAGCAGTAGGTATTGGCTGTTGATTCAGGTTCACAACCTGAATACAGAGCAGTAGGTATGGGCCGTTGATTCAGGTTCAGAACCTGAATATAGAGCAGTAGGTATGGGCTATGGTTCCAGGTTCAGGGCATGACGACAGATCAGTAGGTATGAGCTGTGACTCCAGGTTCAGGGCCTGAATACAGAGCTGTAGGTATGGACTGTGGCTCCAGGTTCAGGGCCTGAATACAGCAGTAGGTATGGGCTATGGCTCCAGGTTCAGGGCCTGAATACAGAGCAGTAGGTATGGGCTGTGGCTCCAGGTTCAGGGCCTGAATACAGCAGTAGGTATGGGCTGTGGCTCCAGATTCAGGGCCTGAATACAGCAGTAGGTATGGACTGTGGCTCCAGATTCAGGGCCTGAATACAGCAGTAGGTATGGGCTATGGCTCCAGGTTCAGGGCCTGAATACAGAGCAGTAGGTATGGGCTGTGGCTCCAGGTTCAGGGCCTGAATAAAGCAGTAGGTATGGGCTATGGCTCCAGGTTTTTCCTCTCGTGTTTTCTAATCTCTACCTTGGCTGAGGTGGTGCCATGAGTTCTGCTGCAACCACATAGTATAGAGGTCCTGCGGGTCAACAGTGATTAAATGCCATAGAAAAAGTTTTCAGAAAACCAAACATAGGCCTGTTTACCAGTGCATGGAAAAGCTACCCAGCGGTTCAAAACTGGTTGAAACGACACAGTTCACTCAAGTCTGTTTCTCATCACACCACACTAGTCAACATGTTATGCAATTAAGACAGCAAGAAAGAAATATGCAAACAGTAATATGTACAGCATGAACAAACAGTACAAGGACTTATATAGCGAGATAGTGTTGTTAAGTCAACTCTCAGAGGCTCCATCAGTTTAAAGCCTGATGAACGAGACTGACACTCCTGCCCCAACCCTTTCCATGACAGGTCTTTCAGAAGACGGCATCCCAAATGGCACCCTATTCCCTATTTAGCGCACTATGTTTGACCAGGGTCCATGGGGCGCTGGTCAAAAGTAGTTCACTATGTAGAGAATAGGGTGCCATTTAGGACACAAACATTAAGATAGCAGATAGGAAGAAAAGAGGCTTCTGGCAGATGACCTATTCTGAACACAAAGGTGTGATCGTATTCCCATTCAACCCGCTAATTGAGATTATAACACCCCATTCCAACAACCCATGAAAATGGCAAGATCACCCACAGAACTTCAATCTTACTCCCAGACGATTATCATACAAATGTAATAATATTTCACAGAAATATCGCCACAGAAGCCCCCCGAAGATTTTTTTTTTAATTGTAAGGTAAAACTGTATTGTACGGGACAATTGCATTGTATTGAGAAACCATTTCACACCTTCCATTTCAGACGCATCAAATGTACTTTTCTGCAGTCCACTGGGCTATAATCAATAGCATGTCTAGTAACCCCGGCAGTCAGTCAGTTAGTGACGGAGCTGCGAGCGGAGGAGAGGCGGGCGAGAGTGAACCCCGCGTCGTCTCCTGTTACACCTCAGAAGTAGAGAGACATTAGGCCAAACGCAACGATACAGAGGCTCATTTGTAAGGAAGCAACGTGATTCAAAATATGTCATCTTAAATGTCAAACTAAATTAGGAGGTCCTGTTTCATTACCTCTCCCTCTCCCGCTCTCTCTGTCTCCCTCTCTCTCTCTCCCTCAATTCAATTAATTTTAAGGGGCTTTATTGGCATGGGAAACATATGTTTAAATTGAAATCGATAATAAACAAAACTTAAAAAAATATAAAAAAATGAACAATTAACATTACACTTACAAAAGTTCCAAAATAATAAAGACATGTCAAAATGTCATATTATGTATATATACAGTGTTGTCATGATGTGCAAATAGATAAAGAACAAAAGGGAAAATATATAAACATAAATATAGGTTGTATTTACCATGGCGTTTGTTCTTCACTGGTTACCCTTTTCTTGTGGCAACAGGTCACACATCTTGCTGCTGTGATGGCAACACTGTGGTATTTCACCCAAGAAATATGGGAGTTTGGATTTGTTTTAGAATTTTGTGGGTCTGTGTAATCTGAGGGGAATATGTGTCTCTAACATGGTCATACATTGGGCAGGTTAGGAAGTGCAGCTTAGTTTCCACCTCATTTTGTGGGCAGTGTGCACATAGCCTGTCTTCTCTTGAGAGCCATGTCTGCCTGCGGCCTTTCTCAATAGCAAGGCTCACTGAGTCCATACATAGTCAAAGCTTTCCTTAATTTTCGGTCAGTCACAGTGGTCAGGTATTCTGCCACTGTGTACTCTCTGTTTAGGGCCAAATAGCATTCTAGTTTGTGCAGTTTTTTGTAAATTCTTTGTAATGTGTCAAGTAATTATCCTTTTTGTTTTCTCATGATATGGTTGGGTCTGTTTGTGTTAGTGAACAGAGCCCCAGGACCAGCTTGCTCAGGGGACTCTTCTCCAGGTTTATTTCTCTGTATGTGATGGCTTTGTTATGGAAGGTTTGGGAATTTCTTCCTTTTAGGTGGTTGTAGAATTTAGGCTCTTTTCTGGATTTTGATAATTAGCGGGTATCGGCCTAATTCTGCTCTGCATGCATTATTTGGTGTTTTATGTTGTACACAGAGGATATTTTTGTAGAATTTTGCATGCAGTTCTCAATTTGGTGTTTGTCCCATTTTGTGAATTCTTGGTTGGTGAGCGGACCACCTCACAACCATAAAGGGCAATGGGTTCTATACCTTATTCAAGTATTTTTAGCCAGATCCTAATTGGTATGTCAAATTTTACGTTCCTTTTGATGACATAGAAGTCCCTTCTTGCCTTGTCTCTCAGATCATTCACAGCTTTGTGGAAGTTACGTGTGGCACTGATATTTAGCCCGAAGTATGTGTAGTTTTGTGTGTGCTCTAGGGCAACGGTGTCTAGATGGAATTTATATTCGTGGTCCTGGGAACTGGACCTTTTTTGTAACACCATTGTTTTTGTCTTACTGAGATTTACTCTCTCTCTCTCTCTCTCTCACACTCTCTCGCTCTCACTGTCTCTCTCTCTCTCGCTCTCACTGTCTCTCTCTCTCTCTCCCCGTTCTCTCAATTTCTCTCTCCCCCCCTCTCTCTCTCTCTCTGTCTCTCTCTCTCTCACACACACACACACACACTCACTAATATACTATTTCTCTCTTTCTCTCTCTCTTTCTCACACACGTTTTCTCTCTTTCTCTCACACACACACATTTATTCTCCTCTCACACACACACACACAGACACACACACTCACACTCTCTCTCTCTCGCTTTCAGCCCGAGTCCACACTGTAAAATAAAGCTGTCCATTGTGACTCGCCTGTGGGGTTCTAAACATCATCTTTCCTACAGAGCTACAGGACAACAGTTCTCTTCAAGGACACCTCTATAGCTGAAATGTAACGTGGGCACTTGTACATCAAGCTGCTTAATGATACAGACAATGGAGAAAGGCTCTTGCCCTATAACTTACTTATGTTCTGTGAACTTGAAACATTGGACGCATACTGTGCAAAACATCTGTTGAAACGTACTTTGAATCAATGTAACAGACTTACGATTTTTTTTCCCCCGGACACACCTTTACAGCTGTTAGACATTTAGACACAGTCTCAAACAGACCCAGACCAACTGTATATTCTTTTTAAATTCCCAACAGGTTTTGACCATGTCTCGGTCGGAACAACAGCACCATCCACAGGGGGTCCAAACATGACCAGGGGTCATATATACAGCTGGAAGGCCCCGACGGACCCCCCAGACCCTACGCATAGTCCCCCTGTAGACCCTCTAAGGCCCAGGGACAAACCCAGGCCAATATTCCTGCTCTCCGCTGAGCTGGAGGAAGGGAAAGGAGGAATGATTATTAAAACTACATTACCAATCTGTCTGTCGCCATTCATAATTTAACCAGCATTAAGATCACCCAGGCAGAGAATTGAGTTCCCAGAGTCCTATCCTACTCCACCAACCAACCAACCAACCAACCAACAGGGCCCATTTCACTTCCCTGCATTTTACAGCTTCTTAAATCACTGTGATAAAGAAATAAAATACCTATCCTGATTGCTTTCCGTCTCAGCGGGGAGCCCGGCCGGCAAAATATGAACATGAACACATCCCTAATTAAATAACTCAGAGTCTCATAAGCTCTGGGAAGGGAGTGAAAACGAAACAGAAAAGCAGCTCTTATAAGAGCCATCTTGACAGACAGACAGGCCTAAAGCTTTTGCTTCTACTCAGTCCAGCTCCGCGGCCTGCTATTTCAATAAGGGGGCGATACGAGACCATATGAGAAAATCCGAAAGATTACACAAATCTATCTTGGCTGGCTCACAAACTGCCTGACCAGTCTAAGTCTGTTAGGGTTTTCTCTTCTTCTCTGTGGCAGTATATTCAGCAGGCAGCTCTATGGAGACAGGCCCCCGCTACGGTCTGTGTGAATACCATGTCCCACCTTTCGCCTTCTTTCTTCTTCTTTAATTCTGCCTTTTCTGCTTCATATTTATTTTCATAATTGATCATAATTGATGATGTTACTGCTGCCACAGACTTTGCAGTAGATGAGGACTCACAGAGCATGTGGTCCAGACGCCGGACCCCAATCTGTCTTTCTTTTGCCTTTTAATCTAATTTGCAACATTAGGAATAAATCACATTACCGTCGGAGGAGTAATGCTACAACTGCGAGGAGGGTCTATGGAAAACACATAGGAAAACACACAGGATTGAGTGTGTGTAATTCATTATCATTAAACTAAATGTCAAACCGTCAGTCCCGGCGCAGACTCCCCCCTGTTATGAGAAACACACACTTACTGCGCTGCCTTGTGTCACATTAATTCCACCGTAGGCTAAAAACAAGCTTCCACATACAAAAGAATTACTACTAAACAAGATACTGTAGGTACTCTGACTTGTCTGTTTCATAGTAATGCTTTCCCTCCTTCCTCCGCCGAAGTAGATCCAGAACACTTGAATTCTAAATGACTGGAACAACACTTTCTTTCCTAGTGCAGATATACATGGATAAGTATAATTGTCAATGTGGTATCACTAACCAATGGACTGTAGGATTGTCTTGAAATGTGTTCTATTCAACAAATTCCTCCCCTTAGAGAGGCGACACACACACACACACACACAAACACACACCATCTTAGGTCAGGGCTTTAACAGTTGCTTCATCTCAGGCTGTGAACTGTGTTAGAATCCAGGCGTATTTCACAGGGTTGTGTGAGTGGAAATGCTCTAATCCACTAGGCCTGCTGCTGCAGTCACTGCCTGCCTGACTGGCTGGTTGGTTGGCAGGCTGGTTGGCAGGCTGGTTGGCAGGCTGGTTGGCTGGCCGGCTGGCTGGTTGGTGAGAGTTCTTCCACCATAGAATGCCAACATCACCACTTCACCTCAGCCAGCCAAGCTGATCTGTGCAGGCTCACACGTACTGACTGCTTATAGACCTAAATCAATCTCTGCTCTTGAAAACACCATCAAGGAGCACTATTGCAGTGACAGTGTTGCCGTTACATCAGAATCCAGTCCTTTAGAAGATGCTATGGGGTAATGTAATGTAATGCAAGGGCATTACGTCAAACTGAAGGTGTTAAAATTCTATTTCATTTTCCTCATGAAGTCTGGGAAATGTATTTCTACATTTAAAATGAATCAAATGACTATTGCTATTTCAACCCATTTTAGTGTTATCATGAGCAAATCAAAAAACGAAATCAACCTTTGTCTACAGCTACCATGACATTTCTTTCTCATGTCTGTGCAGTCCAGGCCATCTTTGGTGGTGAAAGATTCCTGCTTGTTGCAAGACAGCAAGGGAGGACAGTTAGCAGAAAGCATTTTCTGCTTTCCAAGTCTTGATATTAAGAGAGGGATTTAAAATATAAGCAGCAGCTTGCTTGCGGGAGAGAGGGGGAGGGGGGTGGGCGGGGGTGGGGGGGACGACTCCACCTTCCGATGTAAACAAGCAGTGAAAGACATCTTTTGGAGACCAAAATAACTCCTGCGTCCCTTTAGCTCGACAGGCTCCTGAAGAAGCAGGCTTTATTCTCAAAGTAAAGGGAGAAAAAAGAAAGAGAGCAAAAAGATATAGAACAGCATGATAATCTCCTCCCCTTCATGGACAAAAGGGAGAGAGAGAGAGAGAGAGAGAGAGAGAGAGAGAGAGAGAGAGAGAGAGAGAGAAAGAGAGAGAGAGCAGAAGCAGCGATAACACTGTGGTATTTGCAAGAGACTGGGATTCTCTGAAATCCGCTGCTTTACAGATGTACAGAAACGGCAATCTCCATATTACACAGATTATTACACTTCAAATTGAGTAGAAGGAGAATAGACAGGGTTGTACGGAACTCTGATTTGTAGGCTATGCCTCATTTTGAATTCTAAAACTGCAGAGATGGGGCTGCTTTGGCTGGACTGACCTGAGCAGGGAGGATTTGAAAAGAAACCCCCAAAAACACCAGAGACTGGTTCTGCTGCCTTATATAATAATAATACTGTACAATTCTACATTTTGGTTTGAAAGATAGAAATAAAGATGTACAATCACAATCACTAATGTTAGGATATTACAGTAAATAGTATGGATAATTGCTGCACGTGATAGAGTCCTATGATGAACATATGGTGAGGTTATTTGAACTTGAAAACATTTAGGTTGTTCTTAGCTGATCTAAAACAGCACCATATATCTCTTTCATTTGGAATGAAAAAGCAAAAGGGTGCATTCATTTTGAGTGTTTGCTCTGAAAAAGACTGCTGCCTGGTAGTGAGTGTTTCTTCACATCGCGACACACTAGAGAGAAAAACTGGTTGGGTAAGCAGTGGCAGCCTCTAAATCCACATATTCACATAATACAATCTCTGACAGGGTAAGGCCCTACCCATCACCTTAAGCCGTGAGCAGTTGCAGCATGCTGAGAAGATAGGAAGAGAGAGAGAGAGAGAGAGAGAGAGAGAGAGAGAGAGAGAGAGAGAGAGAAGATAGAACAGAGCTTTTCCCATAATCCCCCACGGTGGGTTCTCCATTTTTCTCCATGTGGCGGGGTATGAAAGGGCGACACACTCAATAGGAAGGGGCCGTGACTAACTGCCTCTCCCTGACTTTTTTAACGTGCCACGTCTTCCCAACACAATACAACAAACACAATTCTCTCCTTCTCTTTTCTCTCCCTCTCTCTCTCTCCCCCTCTCCTGAGTCACACTACTAAGATGAGTCATGTTTATTCATGAGGACACTTCTTCCACATCAAAGGGTTTCAGCTCTGTGCTCGGTGCCCATGGCAGCATACAGGCAAAGATTAGGGGTCCTCTTACCCTCCTTCTCCCTCACTTCTTTGAAAACTATGACAGGCCCAGGTCACAGTCAAATGTACTACTGTGGTGGGGTAATTTAAGCCATTTAATGTTGCAACACAATTGTGGTCTGATAACATTTCAATTTAGATTTGCTCTCACACTATCAGTCAGGCAGTGTCAGGCAGTGTTGCTCCATCCACTGTCATTTGATTGTGTTGTAAAACGACAACTGTTTGTGTGTAATGTTTAATCAGCCAAAACAAGGATGTAGACGCATGCCATTTGATGATGAAAGTGTTCAAGATCAAGTTCCTAATTTCACAAATCTGACAAGCTATGGTTCAAAACAGTGCTGCACAAAATATTTTCTAGCAACAGGTTGTTTGTGGACCTAAATCTTGTATGGGAACAGGTTGTTTGTCAAGCTAAATCTCTTATAGCAACAGTTTGTCTGTCAAGCTAAATCTCTTACAGCAACAGGTTGTTTGTGGACCTAAATCTTGTATGGGAACAGGTTGTTTGTCAAGCTAAATCTCTTATAGCAACAGTTTGTCTGTCAAGCTAAATCTCTTACAGCAACAGGTTGTTTGTGGACCTAAATCTTGTATGGGAACAGGTTGTTTGTCAAGCTAAATCTCTTATAGCAACAGGTTGTTTGTCAAGCTAAATCTCTTATAGCAACAGGTTGTTTGTCAAGCTAAATCTCTTATAGCAACAGGTTGTTTGTGGACCTAAATCTTGTATGGGAACAGGTTGTTTGTCAAGCTAAATCTCTTATAGCAACAGTTTGTCTGTCAAGCTAAATCTCTTACAGCAACAGGTTGTTTGTGGACCTAAATCTTGTATGGGAACAGGTTGTTTGTCAAGCTAAATCTCTTATAGCAACAGGTTGTTTGTCAAGCTAAATCTCTTATAGCAACAGGTTGTTTGTCAAGCTAAATCTCTTATAGCAACAGTTTGTCTGTCAAGCTAAATCTCTTACAGCAACAGGTTGTTTGTCAAGCTAAATCTCTTATAGCAACAGGTTGTTTGTCAAGCTAAATCTCTTACAGCAACAGGTTGTTTGTCAAGCTAAATCTCTTATAGCAACAGGTTGTTTGTCAAGCTAAATCTCTTATAGCAACAGGTTGTTTGTCAAGCTAAATCTCTTATAGCAACAGGTTGTTTGTTGAGCTAAACGTCCCATGAGCTGACTGCGGATTTCATCCTATTCTCTGTGCTTCTCATGATCCTTTATCCATGAAATAATGTTCATCCATAAGCCAGACATCATACAGACAGGTTGCCTATATGATTCCAGTGTTCCCCACCATGCAGGTTTAACTTTACAACTCAAGTGTTGTCTGAATAAAGGGATATGTTTAGGACAGCTGTAAAGATCAGTCCAAAGAGTTTCTCAAGAATCTTCCACCTGTAAGAAAAGTGATTGAAAAAAAAAAAACCTATCACACTAAAACACTGCAGCCACCTCCCTCTCTCTATCCTTCTCTCTTTATCCTCCCCTCCCCCCAGGGCTGCTACTGCCCCCACCCCTCCAGCCCCCCACAACCGGCTTCCCTTCCAGTCTGAGAGGGGGAGGGGCGACCCCCTTTCTGAATGACCTGCCCTTTTTGCACTCAATCAGCACTCGCTGGAACCGGAGACAACAGAGAACAACTGCTTCCCCTACACTTCCTGTGATCACAGGGTCCAAGCTGCCAGTAAGGGGCAGGGATCACGCGCTCTGGAGAAAAGCTGCAGATAACAGGCCGAGGACGGAGAGAGGGAGAGAGAGAGGGCTGGGAGAGAGGATAGCAACACAATTAGACCGAACCAAATCATGAGAAACCTGAAAGATAATTACTTGACACATTGGAAAGAATTATCAAAAAAACTGAGCAAACTGGAATGCTATTTGGCCCTAAACAGAGAGTACACAGTGGCAGAATACCTGACCACTGTGACTGACCCAAAATTAAGGAAAGCTTTGACTATGTACAGACTCAGTGAGCATAGCCTTGCTATTGAGAGAGGGTGCTATAGGCAGACCTCGCGTTCAAGAGAAGACAGGCTATGTGCACACTGCCCACAAAATGAGGTGGAAACTGAGCTGCAGTTCCTGACCTCCTGCCAATTGCATAACCATATTAGAGACACATATTTCCCTCAGATTACACAGACCCACAAAGAATTTGAAAACAAATCCAATTTTGATAAACTTCCATATCTGTTGGGTGAAATACCACAGTGTAGCAAGATAGCAGCAAGATGTGTGACCTATTGCCACAAGTGAAGTGAAGTGAAGAACAAACACCATTGTAAATACAACCCATATTTATGTTTATTTATTTTCCTTTTAGTACTTTAACTATTTGTACATCATTACAACACTGTACATAGCCATAATATGACATTTGAAATGTCTCTATTCCTTTGAAACGTTTTTTTTATTATTTATTTCACTTTTGTTTATTATTTATTTAACTTGCTTTGACAATGTAAACATATGTTTCCCATGCCAATAAAGTAATTTTGTATTCATTGAGTGGACTTGAAGAGAGAGAGAGAGAGAGAGAGAGAGAGAGAGAGAGAGAGAGAGAGAGGCCAGAAATGTAACATTTGAAATGTCTCTACTCTTTTGAAACTTTTGTGAGTGTTAATTTCTGATTGTTTATTATCTATTCCACTTGCTTTGGCAATGTAAACATGTTTCCCATGACAATAATGCCCTTTGAATTTAATTATATTTAATTAGGGAGGCGGGCTGGAAGAGAGAGGATGGCTAGGACAGGGAGAGAGGGCTGGGAGAGAGGGAGGGCTGGGAGAAAAAGAGTGAGAGAGAAGAGAGAGAGAGAGAGAGAGAGAGAGAAAGAGACAGGGGGTTGTGAAGAAGTTAGGGTGTAATTTTTTTTTAAAAGTACATTATTGTTTACATCATGTCGCCCACAAACCAAATGTTGCCGTTTTGATGCATGCATCCCTTTAAAAATATCTCGCTAACTCCAGACCATGTCATAATCCTTCTGCCCTATACGGAGTGAGTTACACCCAGAGTTAGGCTTTGCCTCTCCTCGTCTGTCAGTAAGGAGGGCACAGTCATTCCTCTCTCAGGCCGTGAGTGGAAAGCCAACTGATCAAACAACCCCCAAGGCTATGCACTACTAAAAATATACAGCATTTAGCAACAGGAAAGGCACAGGCATGCTGGCACATTGCTCAATACTTCTGTTAACAGGGTTTGCGGTGTGATTAAATCCCTTCTGCTTGTGAACCCTCTTTTTCCTCTGCGTGCATGCGCGTGTGTACAGTGCAGTATAGTGTTGGTGGGAGGCTGATTCTTTCTCACACATACGTTTATAGGCTAGCAGATGTGCTCTGGCCCAGTGATGCTTTTGAACTTTCCTGTGAAGGACTTTCAGACAGTTAAGAGCGCCTTAAGGCAGGCCTGCCCATTTAATTTCCTCTGTCCTACTTGATGATTTAAATGGTTATGAGCTTTTTATGATTGCCAGTTGCCACTCTCTCTCTTTCCAACGTCCTACCCAGAAGGATATGAGGACTGTGCCAAATTATCGTATTTAACACAAAATCACACATCCTCAAGAGATCATTTCAGAAAATCTGCGGAACGTCTCTGTAGAGAATGTCTTTGTAGATTATTTGGCACCCACCGTGCAAAGTCGTCGAAAGAGTGGAGAATTGCAAAAAAATCCATCTGCACAAAAATCCATCTGCACAAAATTCCATCTGCACAAAAATCTATTGAAAATGTCATTGCGAAACGTTTCAGATTCACCCGAAGATAACTCACTGGAGGTAAAATCACACTTGCGCTCTAGCCTTCCTACCAACACCAAAGTAATGATTTTCCAACCAGTCAGAACAAAGCTGAGCCGTTGCAGCTTCAGCTACAGTGTGAAACTGAGTGTAAACCACAGCCTCAGACACATTTCCCCTCTGAGAAAACTCGCATGTCGTTGCGACACCAGAAATCATCCACCTCCATTGTCTACGACGCATCCATTTTATGCCGAGTAATAGAACTTCAAGTATTCTTGCAAATCACACTTGAGTGAAAAACAAAGGCTACAGCTGAGGTTAGGGTGAGGATAGGCAGACTGGAATAGTTGAGAACATCTGGGAAAAACATTGGGCTTTGTCACATGCCATTGAGAGGGGGTAACCAGGTGCAGTTCTCAGTAAGCAGATAATAGAATGTTATATTTTCTTAACACTAGGCTTGGACGGTAAACCATGTATACCATATAACGGGGTATTTGGAAAATGCCACAGGACGGTTTCTCAATACCGCTTAATACCGTCAATAACGTTGAAAGTATATATTTTACGTTTTTTAATAGATTTGAATATTTGTACCTACTTTTTAAGTAAATACAGTACCTGCAGTCAACTTGTGCAAAACGTTAGGAGATAAAGCTAACCATGTGTATGTGACAAATAACATTGGATTTGATTTGATTTAAAGAACATTGCATTCTTAATTTTACCTGTCATGTTATTATGTATCTTAGGGTAGTCCCCAATCACATGTCACGTGGTGTTTGTTTACAAGCACACAACTATGAGAGGCTGGAGCCTTGTGAGTCACTCACTGTCATGCAGCATGTGCCAGGTGATCAAATTACAGTATGGAATTCACAACTAAATATTTTCTAGCTGTCTAAAATCTGCTAAATGCTCTGCGTTTGTGCATTTGGTTTGCTAATTTAGTAGCTAGTTAGCTATCTAGGTAAGTGATTAGCTTGTTCCAAAATCAAGCATTCGCTTGGTAACAGCAAAGAATCTTGCAAGCATTTCGCTACACTCGCAATAACATCTGCTAACCATGTGTATGTGACCAATAAAATTAGATTTTATTTATTTGATCCCTTTTGGATCAAGAGCCTCTCTGGCTAATATTAGTTTTGTGCTTGCAGCAAACTGAGTAGCATTTTTGAGTTGCTTGTATACTTGTACAAATTGTGCAAAATGTTCGTAATGTGCTCTTTAGCATTTAGTTTGCATTCTCTATGAATATTTCTTAGTACTTGTTAGCATTTTGTTAGCATTCTGGTAAGTGACGTTTTGAATATTAGTACTTTTTAAATAAATACCTGCAGTCAACTTGTGCACTAGGTTACAGATAAAGCAGATCACGTTCATCATTTCACCCATTAGATCATTTTTCATTATGAAGCTTTTTCCTTATGAAGCTTACCGGTACTAGTTTCCCTAAACAGCAGTTTCAGCCAGTCATGTGTGTTTGTTTACAAAGAAGCTCAATGGGAAAGTTACACTTGAATGAAATTCAGCTATATATCTTATAACTATTAAGTTAACGATCTAAGATGTGGCAAATAAATTCTCTCCAGCTGAGTTTTGCTAACTTGCTAATGTTAGCTAAGTGGCTAATGTTAGCTTGCAAGATCAAGCTTCTTGGTAAGAGCAGCAGAGACAATCCATTCCTGGATGAAGATAATATTTGTTTTGTGGGTGCTTCTAACTGATTTTGAGATAATGGCATTCATTTATGAGCTGGGTTGTCTGTCCTAAGAGTAATTGCTTGCATGTGCTCGTTAGCATTTACCTATCATCCTCTATGAGAATTCCTCAGTAGTTGTTCGCATTTTTTTTTTAAGTTACTTTTTTTATGTTTGAAAAAAAAAAAGTGCCCCTTCTGTGCACTACCGGTAATACCATATATCCTGGGATTGCACAGGTACGGTAGGAAGGTATGGAAATCTGGATACCACCCACCCTACTAAGCACTTCTAGACATTTCTTCTGATTGTAGTGAAGTCGGGAAAAGTTTTCCCTCTTATATCGCCTGTAGCATTCTCACAACCCTATTGTAGCCCAGGTCAACTAAAGCACCGTTTCGATTGGCACTTTGAAGTCAACCCAGGTTAGGCTGGCCTTGGTGGGCTAGCTCAAATTGCATTTCCAGTGCCTCCAGAAATGATAAATTATGTCATGTTGCTAGGTAGACAATATCTGACTGCAGCTGGCTACGCTAATGTTGCTAGCTAGCTAGCAAGATGTTGAAGAATTTAATTCACCCTCACCATGCTGTAACAAAGGTTACCCTATACTCCTGCCAGTGCCAGCCCCATACCCCTGCCAGTGCCCGTCAGTCAGTGCCCATCAGAGCCATGTATTTAGCTTGCTGACATTAGCTAGCTAGCTAAACAGTTAGTTTCATTGCTAGCATAATAGGCTAGCTATCTTACTTCCTTGCTTGCCATGGCATTGGCTATTAGCTAGCTAGCTAACCAAGCAAACCAGATTACAGGTATGATGTGATGTAGCTAGCTATCTAGCTTTCAATACGGCCTGGCCAGCTAAAATTCCTGTTTGCTCACTTTAGCTAGCTAGGGAGATTGATTAAACTCTGACTTGCTAGCTAACATTAGGTAGCTAGCATTTGAGGGCTGACTGTTCTCACAAAAGTTTGTGTAGTGCAAAAATCAATCAATCAATCAAATGTATTTATAAAGCCCAGCAGATGTCACAAAGTGCTATACAGAAACCCAGCCTAAAACCCCAAACAGCAAGCGATGCAGTTACATTGTTAGTGTTCCAATGCTTAACAATGGACTACTGGCAAACTTTCTCTTGTTGTGAAGTCAGAAAACAGAGCTAAATCTAGAAATAACGAGTAAAACCTAGATATATCTTCAGTGAAACGCTCACATTTGCTGGTCCATTCATCGCATCGTCTTGAGAAGCGATGGAATGCGTTTGTGGACCATTTACTTGGTGAGTTTTATATTTAATGAATTAAGCTGTTGTATTAGCGCCTTGTTAGCGGGCCAAGGCTAACTTTCTATATGTTAGTGAATGTAAATTGGGCCATTTATGCTAATTGTTAAGTAAACTTGTAGAAGTAATTATGCATTTGGTGTCAGTAAAATATTTTGTTGTACAAGAGTCAACTGTTTACTGTTTTGTACTTTGTTCAACGTTAGTTGTTAGTTGAGTGACACACTGAAAGGTACAGTACAGCTGCTGCTATGACAGATGCCATTTCATGGTATCCTTTGAGACGCACATGTTGTGTAGAGAAGCCGTTTTAAGAGCAGTTTATGCTATTTGTGCACTTATTTGTTATGTAACGTGTAAGTCTACTAAGTCTGCTTTTTATATACTTATCTTTCACTATTGGGTTACTATTCCATTATATCCATGAGTACGTTTTTGCCTGCTTATTCAACATGCATGTCAGGTTTTTGAGTCTTCTTGAATGGTGTTCCTACCCAGAGAGATCGACATCTTCTATTGCATGCAGAAGAAAAAAGACATCTGAAGGTTTCTCTTCAAGAGGAATTTTTCTTGGAGGATGCTTAAGTAAGTACACTATTCTCTATTCTTGTTTGGACTGATCACCCCATGTTATGTGGTGGGACTGTGATATATTGAATGTGTATTTGAATTTAATTTTGTTTTGTGAATTGAACTTTACTGGTGATAATTGATACTATAGAAGGTAGAACCGATTTGACCTGGTATTGAAATAGATCCATAGATTATTTGAACACTGAATTTATTAATTGTGAAATACTATAACTGTGAATTGCATATTTTGCTGTTGAGAACTACAAATTATTTTATTATAAAATAAACAATCCGGCATTAGCACTCTCTATTATTATTTGACCCTGCTGGTCATCTGTGAACATTTGAACATCTTAGCCATGTTCTGTTATAATCTCCACTCAGCCAGAAGAGGACTGGCCACCCCTCATAGCCTGGGTCCTCTCTAGGTTTCTTCCTAGGTTCTGGCCTTTCTAGGGAGTTTTTCCTGGCCACCGTGCTTCTACACCTGCATTGCTTGCTGTTTGGGGTTTTAGGCTGGGTATCTGCACAGCACCTTGAGATATCAGCTGATGTAAGAAGGGCTTTATAAATACATTTGATTTGATCTAAACTTTGGTCTAATCTTTCTTTGCAAATATCATTACTGCTCTTCCAGAATATAGTCAATTGATCCATGCTAAGCACATGCTACATTATCTCTAGGCTAGAGCATTTTACAGTTCCACAACATAGGAAAAATACAAGCTAGAGGACAACTTTCCATTGTAACATTAACATGCACCTTTGTATTCCCATCCATCATGTAGCCTAGCTCGTATTCAAAAACAGATGAATTAAAAAAGGAGAGGCACAGCGAGGAAAAAACATAAATATATTACATGGATGAGTGTCTAATTGAATATTGCACAAGGAAGAAGAGAAAACATCAACAGAAAGCACACAGCATGAAGATGAGCCTTAAAGTATATGAAGAAAGATGTTATTGTGGAAAACTTCCCAAGGAGATCATCTGGGGGATGTTTCCCACTCTCATACCCAAAGGATCATTGCTCTGGAGCAGTGGATATGAATGGTGACAAAGTTTGAGGAAAGATAAGGTAGGAGGGAACCACAGCCAATCTGAACCCCATTGGCTGACTCTATATATTGTGCTCATAAGAAATATACAATTATTCTCCTGAGGGTTTCCCTATTATGATGCCATCTCTCCCATTGTTCCAGACCCTGTTATGATGCCATCTCTCCCATTGTTCCAGACCCTGTTATGATGCCATCTATCCCATTGTTCCAGACCCTGTTATGATGCCATCTCTCCCATTGTTCCAAACCCTGTTATGATGCCATCTCTCCCATTGTTCCAAACCCTGTTATGATGCCATCTCTCCCATTGTTCCAGACCCTGTTATGATGCCATCTCTCCCATTGTTCCAGACCCTGTTATGATGCCATCTATCCCATTGTTCCAGACCCTGTTATGATGCCATCTCTCCCATTGTTCCAGACCCTGTTATGATGCCATCTCTCCCATTGTTCCAGACCCTGTTATGATGCCATCTCTCCCATTGTTCCAGACCCTGTTATGATGCCATCTCTCCCATTGTTCCAGACCCTATTATGATGCCATCTCTCCCATTGTTCCAGACCCTGTTATGATGCCATCTCTGTCATAGTTCAACATGTATTTTTATTGAACCATTATTTAACTAGGCAGATTACTTTGCAACATTGCCTGCTCCTGAGCATTCTCACTAAGAAAAACGTAATATTGTGGGGCTTCCCTCATGCCCCTTGTTTTTGTAACGAGTGCGCTGAGAGTCGGGAAACAAGTTCAGGGAGTGAGTGTTTTAATTAATAAATGAAACAATGAAACAATGAACACGAACCACAAACAACGCACAGACATGGAAACAGAGTCAATAACACCTGAGGAAAGAACCAAGGGGAGTGACCGATAAAGGGAAGATAATCAAGGAGGTGATGGAGTCCAGGTGAGTGTCGCGCAAGTGCGCGAGACGATGGTGACAGGTGTGTGGGATAATCGTGTGAGACGATGGTGGCAGGTGTGTGGGATAATCAGCAGCCTGATGACCTAGAGACTGGAGAGAGAGTATACGTGATAGTTTTGGCCAATTTGTGGGAGTGGTCAAGGGGAATTCCTTCCTATGACGTAAATACCGACTCTGAGCATAGTTCCAGACCCTGTCATATGTTCAGAGACCCTTCCATACCCCTGAGGAAACTAGCCCTAGTTTGAACATGCATGACAGACAGTAGTCTTGTATTCCTTTATGTGTTTCATAAAGTTAAATCAATTATATAAGCTTTATTCTCTCATATTTGCTTTGGCTTTGTGACTGTGTCTTCTTGTCTGTTGATCTGTATGTGAGGTGGGTGGGCAGTTCACTTCACACTCAATCAATACAAATCGTGGGCGAAGTGTAGGCCACGTATTGAGCATCAAAACACATTCTGTTCTGGCGATATGAATGGAGTTACTGTAGTGCGTTTGGGAAAGTATGTGTTTGAATCTGGTTCACACAGGTCTGAAACAGACAGATGTCGATGTCACATCACGATCATGGCATTGTTACTGAATAAGATAAGCCATCTAAAGAAAACAAACAACTCATCACCATGATTAACCTTCATATCAGCAAAAGAGGTGGCTACTGACCTGCTTCATCAAGATATTTCTATTTGCTTTTTTCAAGGATTATCCTACTGTAATGAGGCGTAACCTTGAGTGGCTTTAGTCAAGCCAAATCAAACGACTCTACCACACCCAGTGAACTATAAGCATACCACCGACTAAGATTCGTCTGACACACCAAGCATGACAAGCTCTAGCTAGTTATGACCTATGTATAGCCCAGCTTGAAAGATCAAGAGTTCTTGCAATGAAATTATTCAGTAGTGGCGACCTCAAAGCAGGAGGTCAACAAAAGGCCCACAAGGACCTTAATTAGATACTTGACATAAAGGTGCAGATGAAAATGTGATCAAATTTGAACATGCATTTTCAGTTTGGACTCAAGGGAGGCTGTAGTACCATAGTCCAGTAACAAATAGGTGGGCAGACAGAGACAGACATGCCTGTGACTGTACAAAGTACACACCAGCGCTGCGGTCTGAATGGATGATGACCGAAGCACCAAGTGAACCTCATCTGCAAATATTACACCCTACCATTCATACCAGAGAAAATGAATAGGAGGAAGGGAGGACCTTACTGTGCTACTCTGTAGATTCCCTTTCCTCTTACACCTGACTCCCATTTCCAGCTAACCTATCCTCCAAAACAGCTGAGCTGGTGAGCTGGACCCTGAGGTCTGATGTCTCGAAGAGATACAGTGCATTCTGAAAGTATTCAGACTGCTTGACTTTTTCCACATTTTGTTACGTTACAGCCTTATTCTAAAATGTATTAAATAGTTTTTTCCCCTCGTCAATCTACACACAATACCACATAATGACAAAACATTTTTTTGCTAATTTATAAAAAACAAATAAAGAAATACTATATTTACATAAGTATTCAGAAGACCCTTTACTCAGTACTTTGTTGAAGCTCCTTTAGCAGTGGATATAGCCTTGATTATTCTTGGGTATGAAGCTACAAGCTTGGCACACCTGTATTTGGGGAGTTTCTCCCATTCTTCTTTGCAGATCCTCTCAAGCTCGATCAGGTTGGATGGAGAACATTGCAACACAGCTAGTTTTTCGATCAGTTTCAAGTTGGGCCACTCAAGGACATCAAATCAAATCAAATTGTATTTGTCACATACACATGGTTAGCAGATGTTAATGTTAGTGTAGCGAAATGCTTGTGCTTCTAGTTCAGACAATGCAGTAATAACCAACGAGTAATCTAACCTAACAATTCCACAACTACTACCTTATACACACAAGTGTAAAGGGATAAAGAATATGTACATAAAGATATATGAATGAGTGATGGTACAGAACGGCATAGGCAAGATGCAGTAGATGGTATAGAGTACAGTATATACATATGAGATGAGTAATGTAGGGTATATAAACATAAAGTGGCATAGTTTAAAGTGGCTAGTGATACATGTATTACATAAAGATGGCAAGATGCAGTAGATGATATAGAGTACAGTATATACATATACATATGAGATGAGTAATGTAGGGTATGTAAACATTATATTAAGTGGCATATATTAAGTGGCTAGTGATACATTTTTACATACATTTTTTCATTATTAAAGTGGCTGGAGTTGAGTCAGTATGTTGGCAGCAGCTCTCAATGTTAGTGGTGGCTGTTTAACAGTCTGATGGCCTTGAGATAGAAGCTGTTTTTCAGTCTCTCGGTCCCTGCTTTGATGCACCTATACGGACCTCGCCTTCTGGATGATAGCGGGGTGAACAGGCAGTGGCTCGGGTGGTTGTTGTCCTTGATGATCTTTATGGCCTTCCTGTTACATCGGGTGGTGTAGGTGTCCTGGAGGGCAGGTAGTTTGCCCCCGGTGATGCGTTGTGCAGACCTCACTACCCTCTGGAGAGCCTTACGGTTGTTGCCGTACCAGGCAGTGATACAGTCCGACAGGATGCTCTCGATCGTGCATCTGTAGAAGTTTGTGAGTGCTTTTGGTGACAAGCCAAATTTCTTCAGCCTCCTGAGATTGAAGAGGCGCTGCTGCGAATTCTTCACAACGCTGTCTGTGTGGGTGGACCAATTCAGTTTGTCCGTGATGTGTACACCGAGGAATTTAACACTTACTACCTCTCCACTACGACATTCAGAGACTTGTCCCGAAGCCACTCATGCGTTGTCTTGGCTGTGTGCTTAGGGTCATTGTTCTGTTGTATGAGGAACCTTCGCCCCAGTCAAAGGCCCTGAGCGCTTAGGAGAAGGTTTTCATCAAGGATCTCTCTGTACTTTGTTCCGTTCATCTTTCCCTCGATCCTGACTAGTCTCCCAGTCCCTGCCACTGAATAACATCCCCACAGCATGATGCTGCCACCACCATGCTTCACCGTAGGGATGGTGCCAGGTTTCCTCCAGATGTGACGCTTGGCAATCAGGCCAAAGAGTTCCATCTTGATTTCATCAGACCAGAGAATCATAATTGTTTCTCATGATCTGAGATTCTTTAGGTGCCTTTTGGGGGCTGTCGTGCCTTTTACAGAGGAATGGCTTCTTTCTGGCAACCATAAAGGCCTGATTGGTGGAGCGCTGCAGAGATCGTTGTCCTTCTGGAAGGTTCTCCCATCTCTACAGAGGAACTCTGGAGCTGTGTCAGAATGACCACTGGGTTCTTCCCTGACCAAGGCCCTTCTCCCCTGATTGCTCAGTTTGGTCAGGTGGTCTCCAATCAAGTTGTAGAAAGATCTCAAGGATGATCAATGGAAGCAGGATGCACCTGATCTCAATTTCGAGTCTCATAGCAAACGGTCTGAATACTTATGTAAATAAGGTATTTCTGTTTGTTTTTTATATACATTTGCAAACACTTCTAAAAACATATTTTCTCTTTGTCATTATGGGGTATTGTGTGTATATTGATGAGGAAAAACATTTATTTTAGTCCATTTTAGAATAAGGCAGTAACGTAACAAAATGTGGAAAAAGTCAAGAGGTCTGAATACTTTCCGAATGCACTGTAACCTTACTAGGAACACAGGAGACATAAACACGGACCCCTTCAAAATACTGAGGTCTGTTTAGATCTGCATGTGGTTTAAAACACAATCTCTTCTGACATTACAAAATTATTTGCTTGTCTACACACTGGTGTCTGGTAGTGATGGGGGGGGGGGTCGATATAGTTACTTATCTGTATATTAT
The DNA here is from genome assembly GCF_045791955.1 of Oncorhynchus clarkii lewisi. Lineage (NCBI taxonomy): Eukaryota > Metazoa > Chordata > Actinopteri > Salmoniformes > Salmonidae > Oncorhynchus > Oncorhynchus clarkii. The sequence goes on from NC_092178.1 coordinate 19,804,729, forward strand.
TAATAAAAATAATTGTTTATAATATCGCAAAATCGCACCAAAACTCCATTACTTTTCCTTCATAGCTTGTTCTCCATCTTCTTTTTAAATAGGGAGCCAATTTGTTTTCAGCACTTTTATTTCCATGACTGATTAGTTTTAAACTAGTTTTCTCATGGCTCTCTCTTGTCCCTCTGCAGTAGACATATATATGGTGAGCAATATGTTTGGAACATCAAAACGCAATGAATTCACAGTATCAAAATGGGTAACACTTTATTTGGATTGTCCTTCTGCAGATACTCATTTCAACTACGTATCTACTAACCTTAACCCTAAACTTAACCCTTACCCTTATTCTAAACCTTACCCTAACTGTAATCTTAGCAAGTAGTTGCTCATCAACAAATTGTCAGTTGCTTATCAACAGATAGTTTGTTGATAGTATGACCATCTGTAGCGCATCTACTGATGGACTATCCAAATAAAGTGTGACCTTTATAATCGCAATACAAATTGTATCGGCACCTAAGTATCGTGATAATATCGCATCGTGAGGTCCCTGGCAATTCCCAGCCCTAGTGTCTGGGGGTGTGGAATTTATAGGGGTTGCAGTCATAATAATAGAATCATAAGCTGACGTATACAAGTGTGTGTGTGTGTTTGTGTTCGCCCACTCAGAGTGAGTCTCAACACCCTGATCTTTTCCCTCATTCTCTCTTTCTCTCCTTTCTCTAGGCTCAGGGCTAGCACTAACTCATCAATATGAGAGGAGCGGCAGCACCATAAAAGTGATCTCCTGCCACCCACTCATAGAGCTTTTAAGAGCTGCTCCCAGCCTCTCTCCATGCAGTAGTTAGCTGCCCTCCTCCCAGCCTCTCTCCATGCAATAGTTAGCTGCCCTCCTCCCAGCCTCTCTCCATGCAGTAGTTAGCTGCCCTCCTCCCAGCCTCTCTCCATGCAGTAGTTAGCTGCCCTCCTCCCAGCCTCTCTCCATGAAGCAGTTAGCTGCCCTCCTCCCAGCCTCTCTCCATGAAGCAGTTAGCTGCCCTCCTCCCAGCCTCTCTCCATGCAGTAGTTAGCTGCCCTCCTCCCAGCCTCTCTCCATGCAGTAGTTAGCTGCCCTCCTCCCAGCCTCTTTCCATGAAGCAGTTAGCTGCCCTCCTTCCAGCCTCTCTCCATGAAGCAGTTAGCTGCCCTCCTCCCAGCATCTCTCCATGAAGCAGTTAGCTGCCCTCCTCCTAGCCTCTCTCCATGAAGCAGTTAGCTGCCCTCCTCCATGAAGCAGTTAGCTGCCCTCCTCCTAGCCTCTCTCCATGAAGCAGTTAGCTGCCCTCCTCCCATCCATTCTCTATCCCCAGAGCAGTTAGCTGCCCTCCTCCCATCCTCTCTCCACGGAGTAGTTAGCTGCCCTCCTCCCATCCATTCTCTATCCCCGGAGCAGTTAGCTGCCCTCCTCCCATCCTCTCTCCACGGAGCAGTTAGCTGCCTTCCTCCCAGCATCTCTCCGTGGAGCAGTTAGCTGCCCTCCTCCCAGCATCTCTCCATGGAGCAGTTAGCTGCCCTCCTCCCAGCATCTCTCCATGTAGCAGTTAGCTGCCCTCCTCCCAGCATCTCTCCATGGAGCAGTTAGCTGCCCTCCTCCCAGCATCTCTCCATGGAGCAGTTAGCTGCTATCCTCCCAGCCTCTCTCCATGAAGCAGTTAGCGGCCCTGCTCCCAGGGGCTCTGTGTACTAGGGGAAAGACCTTCTCTCAACAGGGGCTCTGTGTACAAGGGGAAAAACCTTCTCTCAACAGGGGCTCTGTGTACTGGGGGAAAGACCTTCTCTCAACAGGGGCTATGTGTACTGTATGCTGGGGGAAAGACCTTCTCTCACCAGGGGCTCTGTGTACTGTAGGCTGGGGGAAAGACCTTCTCTCACCAGGGGCTCTGTGTACTGTATGCTGGGGGAAAGACCTTCTCTCACCAGGGCTCTGTGTACTGTATGATGGGGGAAAGACCTTATATCACCAGTGGCTCTGTGTACTGTATGCTGGGGGAAGACATTCTCTCAACAGGGGCTGTGTGTACTGTATGCTGGGGGAAAGACCTTCTCTCAACAAGGGCTATGTGTACTGTATGATGGGGGAAAGACCTTCTCTCAACAGGGGCTATGTGTACTGTATGCTGGGGGAAAGCAAACGCTGACACCGTCCTGTCAGCACCCTCTTCACACTCCACTGTAAGCAAATTCCCTTAAAAGCAGATCGGAGTCTGATAAAACCACCAGGCAGCCCACCCTGAACAGTGTACACACACACTGAACTCAGCCATGTTTCACAAAGCTCCACACTCAGCTCGTTATCAAGATAAGAGAGTGTGCTGGTCATTTAAGGCTGGGACTGGGGCTGAGGGTGCATTGCATTAGGCTGGGGGTGGACTGGAAGAAGAGAATGTCTTGTACTATCTCAGAATTCTTTCCAGCCCCAGTGACAGCCTTGCTCCTCGTCTACAGGGCCAACTGTCCACTTAAACCTTCTGTTCAGTCGCAGCCTCCACTGGCACAGCCCAGGCTCCCTGTACTAAGAGGGGCTTTAGCTGAGTTTTGGCTTGTCCCAGGCAACTTTTAGTCAACTCCTGGATGTATAAATAAGAACAATATCAGATAAGTCTCGCAGGAAGTCTATAAACATTTACATTTTCTTTCAAGTGCTGTTTATGGATATTTTATCTCCTATCTGGGAAGTTAAGAACATGGTGAAAAGAGGTCCCAGGCAGGAAGATACGGGGCGGACAGTGAATCAAAACGCGCCGGGTCTGACAGCGACCACGGCCCGTTGACCATAATAGGTGCTGAGTGGGCCTGGTGGAACGGCTGCAGACCCACTCTCTGTCTGGTCCACAGGAATGCCTGAAGAGTTATGGGACGGTACCAGGGCTGACGAGAGGGGGGTGGAGCGTGGGAGAGATAAAGAGTTGAGCTACCAAACGTATGTCTCTTATGACAGGATACCGACAGCAACCAGAGCAGGGTTCTGGCAGGGAGAAAGGCTAGAGGGAGGAAGGGCTTAGAGGTTTCTATATGGGTTCTGTCGAGGCAAGGGGACCGTCTCCTTTCCTGCCAGAAAGTCAATAGTAAACTACTAAAAGAGTCTGCTCTATATTAGGAGAACAAAGCTTCTTCGATACACAAAGAGCATCGTCGTATTCACAATCCAAATATAAAAGTTGGTAACTATTTTGTTTCACTATGAAGTTCGATAAAGCTTTGTACTGTAACTCCTTATCCGGATGGTAAGCCAACAACCATCACCAACACAAATATAACACATATACTACACAGCCAAAAGTATGTGGACACCTGTTTGTCGAACATCTCATTTCAAAATGATGGGCATTAATATGGAGTTGGTCCCCCCTTTGCTGCTATAACAGCCTCCACTCTTCTGGGAAGGCTTTCCACTAGATGTTGGAACATTTTTATTTATTTATTTTATTTTTACCCCCTTTTCTCCCCAATTTCGTGGTATCCAATTGTTAGTAGTTACTATCTTGTCTCATCGCTATAACTCCCTTACGGGCACGGGAGAGACGAAGGCCGAAAGCCATGCGTCCTCCGAAACACAACCCAACCAAGCCGCACTGCTTCTTAACACAACGCGCATCCAACCCGGAAGCCAGCCACACCAATGTGTCGGAGGAAACACCGTGCTCCTGGCGACCTGGTTAGCGTGCACTGCGCCCGGCCCACCACAGGAGTCACTAGTACGCGATGAGACAAGGATATCCCTACCGGCCAAATCCTCCCTAACCCTCCCGGTCGCGGCCGAAAGGTGTCCGATGGGGTTGAGGTCTCTGTGCAGGTCAGTCAAGTTCTTCCACACCGATCTAGACAAACCATTTCTAAATGGACCTCGCTTCGTGCACGGGGGCATTGTCATGTTGAAACAGAAAAGGTTCTTCCCCAAACTGTTGCCACAAAGTTGGAAGCACAGATTCATCTAGAATGCCATTGTATTCTGTTGCGTTAAGATTTCCCTTCACTGGAACTAAGGGGCCTAGGCCGAACCATGAAAAACATCCCCAGACCAGTATTCCTCCTTCATCAAACTTTACAGTTGGCACTATGCATTGGGACGGGTAGCGTTCTTCTGGCCCTTTTTCTTCTCTCAAAATATTGGGTCAGTGAAACTGAAACAGTTCATCTCCTGAATGGCTGGAGGCAGCAAACTATGAACTAGCTATGTTTTACAACCTGATAGCAAAATGTATTCAACTATTAGACTATTAATCATGCATTGACTGCATCCATTTAATTCTGCCAACAATGCCTTACTCTACGTAATGGAATTTTCAGTCAAATGTAACTTATTTTTAAAACATCTTATGAAGTTTGTTTTGAAGCATAAACTGCGAATGTTATATTTTAGAGCGATACTCTGATTATCTTTTTGTTTCATTTCTGCGAAGTAGTTCAAACGGTATCAGTTCTACTTTAATGTGGTTCTGGTATACATCAATCTGTGAGAATTCCCTGTGAGTTCTACAATGCACTTAAATACAGCTAAGGCCCATTGTCAAGGACAGTAACAGTGATACAACACACTGAGAAAACAGTGACAACGGAGAGTTCAGACTCCTGACTGATACACACTCCTCTGCTGGATAATAACCACTAACGTAAAGGGAGAGGACTCAGACGGCTTCTGAGTTTAGCAGCCACAGACAGACAGTGGACTGCCCTAGCATACTCAGAATAGTTTCTATCCTCTAAACCTTCAATTAGAAAAAGAAATAAAGGCTTTTCAACCAGGTAGGCTATAGTCAAACGTAATGTTCGTCTTCCCCGATGTTGTAGCAACACCTACATTTGTGAATTGGCCTTTCTGTGGAGAGGACGGGGTGAGGGTGGATTATTTGGAGTGTTTGGGAAAGCAACCCCATCAGGAAAGAGAGCGTTCACGGTTCTTAATTGCTTTGGCAAGTGAAGTGACTAGCCTTGGGTTGGGACGCATGTAAATTTAACTGCCCCAGGTCAGTATTTAACAAGTCAAATTTTCCCATCGGGCTACTACTGGCCGCAAGACACCCCAGTAGTGGCCAATGGGGATGGCACACCTTGGTGGTCTGATCCTGGAGGATCCTGGGTAGTTATGGACAAGGAAGGAATGCAATCTCTGTCACTTGGTAACCTGAAATGGAGCCCCACCAATAGCCTGGCAACGTAGAATTACTCAACAATGTACAGTGGAGTTCTGGACTAGCAGCTCAATATTGTTCCTGGGCTGATCCTGACCAGACGACTCATGTGTGAACAGTGTGGTCGGTACCATTTTGTCCGTTTTTGTGTATCTGCAATTAGATGCAAAAAAAGGGCAAAGAAAAAACATTATTCAAGCTGACAAAGATGATGATGAAGAGGTTGATTAATGCAGCTCGGCTTTTAAAATAATCAACCTCTGAGTGTGTGGTGCATTTGACATTACCCTTTAATTTAATGGGTTTTGACTCAAGACGCTTTGTTTTTGCAGCTTCATTGTAGCGCCCGTCCCCCTTTTTCTTTGCCCCTTTTGGGGCCTTTTTTTCCACCACCATATGGTGCAGGCCTTGCGGAAATAATCCACTAAAAACAACAGGCAGGCCTGCACTTAACCATTTCTTCTTTAACGCCACAAGAGAATGAATCGCTCCTTTGTCTAGCATTCTGCAAATGATCCAGGATAATTTCTTGTTCTCAAACTAATTAGATTAGTTCAGCGGGGTTCAGGGTTATTGCAATAAGTTGCAGAGGAATGAGGGGTAGATGACGGCGTAATCAGCCACCAACGTTCAGACTTTCCTTCCTTAATGAGCAGGTTCACGCCACCCTTCTAGAACTCTAATGGCACTTTTCTTTCAGAAGACCTCATTTCAACCACAACCTCATGTGGGGTACAAGTCAGTGTTCTTGCTGATCATAATTGCCCCACTTGGTAATGTTAAACACCGCTGCGAAGTGACAGAGTGAAAAAGACAACCGACCAGAGTTTCAATTCCACTCAGCAATCAAAGAGATCATTATCTTGCTCTGCGTAACGATAAGCATCTTTTCGATACACTACATGTTCCAAGTTATACATGTATGATTTCCATCCGGTTCTGGGAAATAAGAAGCGGTCAAAAAGACTGTACGCCTCGAACAAAGAGCCATGGACATCCAGAGCTCAGTTACCTTGCACTGTGTAGAAAAAAGACTATACCTAACAAGAATTTAAGGGTTTAAAAAATATAAATAAATTACTTGAAGGACAAATGGACTGAAATGGGGCAACATATACTTTAGGTTAAAGAGAAAGCTGTGGACATGAGAGAGCTACAGTAACTGGCAGACATGGCCTGAAAAAAACCCGGCCCGCTGTGCCATAGAGTGGCAACAGCAGAACCAAGCCAACAAGAAATATTTATACAGACACCGGAAAACCATGAAAAATGTTCTTGTCTTTAGACTTTTAAATAAGCACTTATAGAATCATTTGGCACAGCGCGTCCTACAAACACGTTGGCACACCATATATCACTGAGGCTAGTTCCTACAGAAGCATTGCGCTGACGACTCACCTATTTCTTCATATAATTCACAAGGATTACAAAAATCAAGGCTGCATTTAATGAGCCTAGTATTTTTTCTTACCTCCAACAAAACTGTTATCAGAAAAGGGGTGAATTAGTTAAAACAACAGCTCATTTCTCAAGTTAAGGGCACATCTTCTTTATGTGAAACTTTTGTCCGTGTGAGTTCAGAATAGCTCTGAATAAAATGTGTGTGGTTGCGGAGCGTGGTTGGGTATTCACACTACTGGTCCTGTAAAATCGCCTGTGTGTTAGAACTGCAGTCAGTATTTGTGTCATTAATATCACATTAATATCATATAATACTTCAAATGTATACAAACATGACTGTAGGTCGCCTTGGATAACAGCATCTGCTAAATGGAATATTTGATATATTATAATGATTTGCCTAATTAATATATATATATATTTTGGAAATTGGAAATGATGCTGACAATTACATTGCTGGAAGCTACAATCTATCTGCAATATTAAAGCTGATCTGCCCACAAAAAAATAAATAATGATTAGCCTACTAAAACATATCACTACCTGGAAAAAAAAAAGTAACAGGTCTCAGCACAGACATTGATCCGGATGATGGCTTCACACTCAGCACTCTGAATGGGCTCATATGACATGTCAAACAACATCCTCTATCCACCTCGCCCACATCTGATGTCCCACATTTAGGTCACGTAAATTAGAAGTACATCTAGATGCAATATTATAATAATATAATTGAAGACATTTAGCAGATGCCTTTATCCTAAGCGACTTACAGCGCATTTATTTTGCGAATGGACCCGGGAATCAAACCCACTACACTGGCATTGCAAGTGTAATACTCTACTAAATGAGCTACAAGCCCCTGACTTTATACAAACAGTTACCAAGGTTGGGCTTGTAGAGTTAGTGTAAATTAAAATTGAAATAAGAATTTAAAATAGGCGATATTGTAATTGTTTTTCTTTGGGGCTATGTTTTCTATGGCTGAGTTTAGTATGAGAATGAAATGTGAAATACATGGATCAAATGAATGCATGTTGGTTGTTAACAATAGCTCAGCTGTCTCTATGAAACACACTCCCTACCTCCCAGTAAGTGAAATCTTTGAGCTAAGCGCATTATAACACTGGCTCCTGTAACAGAGGTAATGGTGTTTCTTAAGTACAGAGACATTTTCAGTTTTGAGTAGTCTGGATGGAAAAGATAGCATATGTTAAACATTATACAAATCTGCTGAAATAGCAAGACTGTCATGAGAAAACCTTTCTGCAGCGTTTCTGCAGCGTTAACAAAGAAAATGTCTCGTAATAGCTGCTCATTATCAAGTGTTTAATATGCGTATCCAGACAGAGAGAGAATGTTCTACCATGGCACACTTTTTGAGATACGGCATTTGAGTTCAGCCACTGTCCAGAGGTCCAAACCCTCAACTATGTGTTCACTTTCCAAACATAATGAGATTATTTCATTTCTACGCTCGTTGCTTTTGCATTATTACTCTTAAGACTAAAGTCTGTGAGTACAATAGTGCAACGCACAGAAAATAACATAATACTTGATTTGGAAATAAACAGCCTAAATGGCTGAATTCTTCTTGCGATTAAAACCAAAGATTGTAATTATTAAATAATGTTAATGTTGCAATACTGTAGTGTACTTATCAGGAGTGATAAGGTGCAAGCATTGGCTAATGACAGGCACAAGGACACACTGTTGAATGGAAGACAAATTGAGCTGTTTAGAAAAATGACAGGTGTTGGTTCACTCACTAATTAGGCTCATCTCCATAATTAATTATTCCTCTGCAGGTTCACAGCAAAGGCAAAGCAGCACTCATGTTTCATCAGTCAATACCATGAAATGCTGTTATCTATATGTACTGCCAGTAACTTTCTCCAACCTACCCTGCAAAATAACCTGAACTTTGTTTCTTAGTATGAATACATGTTAGGTATGAGTAGGCTATAACAACACTGTATAAACCTACTTTATACTGTAGCATCAACCTCCTGTAACATTTTGTAAAGGATGATATCATGACAATACAAACAATAAGATGAAAAACGATTATTTGAACCATATAGACAAGAGCAGAGTGAACGGAGAATGTTAGACGACTGGGGAACCATGAGCATGTGTGTGGCCCAGGGAGAAAAAGAGTGATAAACAACATGAAGTAAATATAGACAACATGAAGTAAATATAGACAACATGAAGTCAATATATAGACAACATTAAGTCCATATAGACAACATTAAGTCAATATAGACAACATTAAGTCAATATAGACAACATTAAGTCAATATAGACAACATGAAGTCAATATATAGACAACATTAAGTCAATATAGACAACATTAAGTCAATATAGACAACATTAAGTCAATATATAGACAACATTAAGTCAATATAGACAACATTAAGTCAATATAGACAACATTAAGTCAATTTAGACAACATTAAGTCCATATAGACAACATTAAGTCAATATAGACAACATTAAGTCCATATAGACAACATTAAGTCAAAAGAAACAACATTAAGTCAATATAGACAACATTAAGTCAAAAAAGACAACATTAAGTCCATATAGACAACATTAAGTCAATATAGACAACATTAAGTCAAAAGAGACAACATTAAGTCTGTATAGACAACATTCCACATAAGCTAAAGGAATACAGATGGTAGTGACTTAAAACACCAGATCAAAATGCTGGAATATACCAAAGCTAAGAACATAAAACTGTTTAAAACGAAAGAGCCGAACAATACAACTCCACTACAACGAGGATCAGGCAATAGTACTATAAAACATATTTTGAGAAACCCGCCTGGGACTTGGGTTCCGAAATTATAAAAATACAACATCACAATCCTAACCCTTTTGGGCCCATTCACTTTGGGCCTCCACTGACTTGCCACGATTTCAAGTTACGTGAAAATAAAACACCATTCACAATATTTACGCCTAATCGATGTATTACTCAAGTCACAGATAGCAGGACATAGAAGAATAGAGAGCATACATACCTCTGCCGAGCATTGGGTTAGCGCATTATCAGCACAGATTCCACAGGGATCCAGATATCAGAGTAGGAACAACATCCAGAGTCCTTGCCCTGGTTCTTGACTGAGGTATCCTTTATTCCACGTCCATGCCAGAGATGCATTTATTCCATTGTCTTTTCTTTGGTCTTGCTGTTGTTGTTGTTATTGTTGTTGGCAGGGTCTTTCTCAAGAGTTCTTAAAGGTTGTTCTCTTCTCCCACCTGTGTCTTCAGAGGAGATTACAGGTAATATCAGTCCTGGGTTCCACCACAGCACGAGTCACAATGCTTCTCTCTCTGCAATCACACACCGTTCAAAACGGAAAGAAAACTCACGTAAAAATCAAGGACGCACAAAAAAGCTAAATCAACACCATATGTTCTTTAAAGCCTAGATGTATCTAAAAACGTATCCCACAAATACACATCAAACATGCAAGTAGACCTCAAAAGTAGTATATCTTTTTTAAAGCTTGGAAGCTGGAACGAGTTAAAAAGTTTTAAAAGTTACCATACAGACCATACAGACCGACATCTTGCATTCCATGTGATTTCGAGAGAAAGAACAATGATCAGTAAAAACACAATTAACGACGTGGTCATTACAAATCAGAGTCAGTCCTGTGCCGTGTTAGCAGCAAGCAGCAGGCATCATCAAACTGCCGGTCTGTCGGACTCATGAATGAATAGGAGCTCTAGCGGTACGACAGGCCCTCTGGCAATCCAAATTGGAAACAGGAAAACAAACATTATCGGGGGAACACTATTTTCCCCCTTCTTCTCGACGAGTCATCCTGTCCAACCTGTCTGAGACAATGTAATGGCCTATGCTGTGCCCACTACAGCCGGCCTAGACCACACAGACGCAGAGAGGAACACTAAACCACAATGAGAGAAGAAGGAAAAACACTGAAAAATAATGGAGGAAAGAAAGAACACACACTGACAGACAGACACTTAGAAACGAGCTAACACATCATAAACTGAGAGGCAAAACTGACTCGTCAGTGTTCCAGAGAGGAGAGGGAACGGACCACGTTTTTAGCAGACTCTACTCCTAATCAATGGGTATATCTGTTTTTTGGTGATGGGTAGGGAATTTCTACACTGGCTATCCCCAAAGTGCACTATGGAAATCCTAAGATACAGTAAATAGACAGACACACACACTCTCTTTATAAGTATGGTGTAGAACAGAGGGTAGGGTACTTGTGTGGCTGGGGAAAATAAAGAGAAATTCCTGACCTAAACCTACACAAAATGTCTACCTGACACAGATAGCAGGACTCTTGATTTATCCCAAATATGAAACAGCAAGTGTCTAGTCCTACATCATTACACCTTGTAAACCACACCTCAAGCCACTGCTGCATACAGAGCCCAGTGCAAGCCTTGCCTGACAACTCACCCTGCATTTAATTCTGCTGCTCTATTGATCACTACATAAATTCAGTCGGAAACTGCCATCCTAGAAGTCGTTTGTGTGACTTCAAATTTGATTAGTGCTATCCGGGATCCTTGGGACATCCCTGCTCCTAAACCCTAACCTTAACTCCTACCCTTACCCTAACCTTAACCCTTACCTAACCCTCACCCTAACCTTAACCCCGTATTTCCCAAACAGGGACCTCAGAACCCCAAGGGGTGGACGTTTTGGTTTTTGCCCTGACACTACACAGCTGATTCAAATGATCAAAGCTAGATAATTAGGTGATTCCCTCCCAGAAATCGTCTGGGAGGGGGGCAAATCCAGACTCATAGAAGAAATGTCAGTTGGCCAGAGCCATGTGGAGGTGTAGCCAGGCAAGTACAAGCCACCCCCATCCACATGGCTGGAGGGGACACATTGAGGAGCTTTTCTATTTGGGGAAACCTTTTTTTGCAGTTAAAGTACTGTCTTGCGTTAACAGGTGAACACATGGAAGAGCCCTATTAGCCTATAGAACAAAGCCTACTTTCTAGTCTTTTAAGGTTGTTGCTCAGAATATATGGAAATTTGAGGGGGAAAAAATCTGTTAAATACAACAGTTGTGTGAAAAACATGAACTGTCACTTCTTGCATCAGCAACTGACAGTGAGAAGGACTTTTTAAAACAAATCAAAAAAGAAAAGGTGGCTGTATCAAGAACTATTGCTTACACATACTCCTACCCTGGTTCCATTTCCCACAAATCTGGAAAACCAACTCTTTTCTTACCAGGGTGAATCTAAGGTGCTATTAAAAGGTTTTAAGTCTACCATTTACTGCTGTCTGTCCTCTCTAAGTAAACTTTAGAATTACGTCAAATGGTTTAAGAAAATCAAAAGTTTCCTGCCTCTCCTGGTTGCATGTATCAAACCACCAGGGAATGTGTCTAGCCATTTGCAAAAGCATTAAAATGTTTTTAACCCTAAAAGCACCAACATGTGTTTTGCTTAAACACACTAAATTAGTAATGATGGCAAAGAGTTGTGCTAGGTATATTTGAAATGTAAATGCAAAGAGCCACTGTCTGTCAAGCAGTAACACTTTTTATTTTATCAACCTTTTCTAACACAAGTAAGTGGTTCTAATTCTCAAACAAATAAGCATTTTTTTTAAGGGTTTCGAAATTCTAACAAAATGTACCCTTGTTGGCACTTTTGGGTTAAAGAGACATGCCATTGTGTTCCATAGACACCGACGTGAGAACATACATGTGAGTAGGCCTTTATTCCTGGTAAATCTAAGCTTCCTTTGTCTATTTAAGTGCATGGACATGAGGGGAGGAACCTACACAACCTGTTCGAGGGTCAAAAATGACTATACAGATGTCATACAGTATGTCTGATTTTCAGTTTCAATATCTTTTCATTGAGATACAACCACCTCCAGAAAAAGCCGAAACATTGCTGAATGGCAATGAAGGATGGCTGGGTCGACCAAACAAATCTAAACCTTAATGTATCACAATTGTACCTAATTTCTGTAGTAGCCTACGTGTCATATTACATGATCATCTTTGATGTGTACAATTTTACAAGGAGCTATGCACAGTTTTTATTTGCTCTTGGTTTCTCATGTCCTTTAGGATTTAAGACATTACCAGTTTCTATACTATATGTAACTTTCTTATTTTTTTCATGAGGCCTTAAAATATTTTATTTTTCATTAATAATGAATTATTAAGCAGCACCTACGTGGTGAATCTGGTACAAAGATACACTGCGAAGTGAAAGGCTGGCCTCACAGCGATTCCAAAAAATCTCCCTAAAAGTAGTTGTGCAAACTCTAAAGCCATGTATAACAAATGCAAACCCCCCACTGCTGCTTTCTAATACCAACGAGACCCAAATTCATCTGTCAGCCGTAAAGTTCCTAACTATACAAGAGTTGATCTATTGCATACCCCCCTCCAAAGAACTCACAGATGGGAACCCATTTACATTTCAAATATACCTAGCACAATTCAGCAGTCACTTCAAACAGCTCTTATCAAACTAACCATGTGGATCGTTCTCTCACTTTTGAAAGAAACACTCCCTGTATAGAGTACCACAGAATACACATGATAAGTCATTTTATTTTCCATAATCCTCTAATAAAAGCAAAAGTAAAAAATCTTAGAAAATTAGGCTAGCGTGGCTGCTAACATCAATGGATTTTGTGACAAAACATTGTACCTAATTAATTAACGGTTTACCAAGTGCTTCACGTATCAGATGTAATACATACAAGGCTGCAGTGAGGACAAAGTCAACTTTTAGAAGTGGATTTTTTGCAACCAGATGTTATGATGCATATTATTTATAATAAATACTCTTTATGCGTGTGTGTTAACACTATTAAGGCAGAAATAATGTGTCTATAAGACATGCAGGTGTCCAAATAACTAAACTACTGTTAAACACAGAGTGTTGTTGAGACTATGTTTCAGCTTAACCTTTCTCCCCTCTGAATGATGAAAAGCATTTCTTTGCTTTGGCCACATCATTAACAAACTTTCACTGACAAGAAAGAGGGCTTTCATAGACAGAAGGTGTATCATTTCCAGACCCATGTTGGCGTGTAGGAAGGTTGGTTTCACAGTTTACAGGAAAGAGTATGAGTCCTCTACTGGAACCAACAGGGGAATTTTGTGTCATAACAATGTAACTACAAACAAGAGCCTAAGTGAAGTTGAAAATCGGGTGATTTAGAGTTGTGCTCATAGATGATCTTAGATCTTACCAACTGAAAAATAGTCAGTTTAGATAGACAGAAACATTGTCTAAATGTTAAACGTTATGCTTTGAAAAAGTCAATACCTTTAGGGGGTTACTATGTACATGGTTATAATGTAACTATCAAGCAAACACACTGAGAATATGTAACTTTTTTACACTACCAGTAACAAAGTTGTACATGCCTCTGAAAGTAGCCCTTTGCACCAAGAGTAAAGGAGTAGATGACCAAAATATCTCACCTCCTCATAAAAGTAATGGGGCAGGTATAAGTAATAAGGCAGAATTATATTATCTTTATAATGCTTGCAGCAAAACATAATGAAAAGCTATGTTGAGTTTCTGCAAAAGTGAATTGTTTCATCACGATGCCCAGTCATGCTGCTCTGAAAACTTTCTGAATTTCCACAGACACACACACTGCACCTCTGTGTCATCTCCTTTGAGATGTAGCCTAATCCCCTCCACATGGAAAATATATTTAAGACTTTTGAGAAATGACTGACTTTTTTTTTAGTAATTAACAAGTGATTGGTTATTGATAAAGTTACAAGCACGTTGTTACATTTCTTGTTTTGTAACAAAGTTAGTACATGACTTGAACATTCTAAAAACCAAAACTTAGAACTTCGTAGGTTACGAATAACATGTGGAACGTTTAGAAAATAGGCTACTGGTGAAATCTTTTGGATGTGCATTTTATTGTAATTAGTTGAAATATTCTTCTGACCCAAGTGTGTTGTCATGCCTACGCATTTTCTTATCTTTGAGGAACATCACCGTTTACGGAAAGTTGAGTGGAAAACTTAACTCAGTTCTCGACATGAATGAATCATTAAACATCAAAATACACTTCAAAATATATACAAAGTTTCAGAAGCCGAAAAAAACAGTACAACTTAACATACTCTCTACCATGCTCTCTAATACGAACAATGAAAACAGAAATACGCGATGCGCCAAATAAAATCCTCGTCTTATTAGTGTGTTTGTGTGACTTAGATCACAGATATTCTCAAGACCATAACTATATTCTGTCTCCAACACCTATCCAGAATGCGTCGCGCCTTTACAAGAATGCTACAACATCTGAAATCTAATTAATAAATGAAATTGGAAGGGAAAAGTAAGCAACAAACCTACTGATCGGAACTCATGTTATTCTCCCTTGTCTCAATATTTACACCCTCTATTACGGCTACTGCTTCTACCAAGTAGCCCATTTCAATTTCTCACGCGTTTGACCCAACAAAACCTACATGCCATGTGAAATCCGAGAAGCCCTGCTGTTTTTTTTACAGCAAAGTAGCTCACTACTGATTCACGAAATCCCTTAGTTATTACATAACATTCTCTAAAAGCGATCCGCATTCTGGAACTACTGTAATTTCACATTGTTCGCCTCCGTACTCGTAACGTGCATTGATTCGCTTTGTCCTTACCTGTTGATTAAATTGCAATAGTCTTTGCAGTCTGAAAGATGGTGGAGCTTTGGCGTAAGCCATGAACCGTCTTTGTGCTGTTTGTTTGTTGATCTCGGGGTAGCCTACTATTTCTTTTTTGTTAGAGGGGATATAACATTTCGAATCTCGCCTGTGCACGTGGAATCAGGGTGACTGTGTATAATATTTAAAACGCCCGAGTCTGGATGGAAAAGGAGGGTTAGTTTGCAGTGATCCCAGTTCTTTATCAGAAATGTTATCGCTTGACAGGACCTCAGACTCCAAGCATTACGTCAGTTTCAAGACACCAACACTATTAATATCAAGAAGCCCTTGCGGAGGAAAGCGCCACCCCAGACCGGTCGTTCTTAAAGGGACAGATGCATCCCTGATCCTCACTACCAAGCTATAACGCAATAATAACAAGTGAACAGTTTTTCCACTTCATCTTAATATTTGAAACGGCCTAATATTAATCGAATATGATCCCTATATTGATATATGGTAGGGCTTAATGTCGATTTAGTGTGAATATACGTATATTTAACAGAAAATCTGCTCTGATAAAAACCTAGACCTAGGTATTTCTGAATTATGTTATGGGTATATTTTATTGCTATGAAAGTTGGAAATCATGACATTAGTTGCAAAACTTTACTATTCTGTGTATGATAGACATTATTTTCTTTAGTCGAGAAATCATCACAATTCCAACAAATCACAAGACTGTGGTTATTGAAATGTCTAAGACTAAGTGTAGATGATATACATTTTTTCCAGACTGAAATTCTGATTTATACACTATGATAACCCAATTGATTTGATCCTTTAATCTCGCAATGGCCTTACTGATGTCAGGGATAATATTAGGTTGTGCTTAGTTAATCTATTCTATTGAGTTTTATTCACCATTTCTTTTAAAAGTAGGGTATCAAAAAGATCCTACTGGCTGCTCGATATCTCATAATGTTAGAACTATTATAAGTGAAGAGTTTATATTCTACCAGGGTTTAAGGGATAACATTTTTACTTTTTCTTCATAGAAAAAGTATCTCTAGCATGTTGCGTAAGCTTCTACACATGCACACAAAAAGCCACACTTTAAGAAATATGAATATACCCCCATTATTGCCTCTTCATTAAAAACTCATGATCAATCAATCTAGTTTGTTCCAATAGACAGGGTTTCCATATCACCATAAATACTAACCTGAGGACTCCAGCATCTCTAGCAGCTTAATAGATCATAAGTAACACTATTAAAAAGGAGATACAAAACAGTGTAAAGGTGGGATATCTGTCTAAATGTATACTACAGATGTGAAATGCACTTCATTACACTGAAATGCACTTCATTACACTGAAATGCACTTTTTTACACTGAAATACACTTTTTTACACTGAAATTCACTTTTTTACACTTTTCCTGTCAGTGAAAAATATAATAATCTGTTAAGAAAGAACTAATGTAATTTAGTGCATGAAGTACATTTTGTTTATAGATTGTATATTACAAAACTGGAATGCAAACTAAGTTGCAAAGTGAAAATGAAGTTGCTGATGAAAGACACAAGGGACGTTTTGAGATAAATGATATGTGAATAATAACAATAATAATAATAATAACGATAATAATACTACTACTAATGGTAATAATAATTATGTTTTAAATACATTTACAAACACACTCTATAAAAGTTACAAAAGTTTATTTCACTCTTTGAGTTATGCAACAAGCTTGTTTAAAAACAAAATCAAAGAAATTTATGAGTTTGGTTAGTAGCTCAAATGGCAAAAGACAATGCAAACACCATATTCATATTTTATAGGATAGTCTCTAGCAAATGATTGACCATCCACATGATCAGAACTAAAGCATAATGCATCAGAACACCCAAATTGACTTCAAAAGTTATACTCTTAATTCCTTCAAACAAGTTGAAATATGACATATGTTGTTAAGGTACTCACTCTGAACCAATATAACTGTAAGCCTGAGGGAAGAAATAAAGAATAGATATACATTTCATTTTAAAGCTCAACAGTCTTCCCTCACAAGCTGTTGCTCTGTTTCACCACAGAGTGAGCAGTCCCTGGCAAAAACACTCCCAGGCATCGTTCAAGATTAATTTAACACAAGCAGTCTTGAGGGAAAATCAGGTTTTAAACCGCATTTTGAAACTTTGAGCTTTTACCAAATAAAGTAACATGTGCAGTGTGTGTGTGTGTGTGTGTGTGTGTGTGTGTGTGTGTGTGTGTGTGTGTGTGTGTGTGTGTGTGTGTGTGTGTGTGTGTGTGTGTGTGTGTGTGTGTGTGTGTGTGTGTGTGTGTGTGCGTGCGTGTGTGTGTGTGTGTGTGTGTGTAAGAATGTGTTGGTGAGAATGTGTGGGGTAATTGTGTGTAAAATCTTTGCCTGTGTGTGTACTTATGCGCAAACTCTTTTCAAAGTTTGTTCAATGTGTTTACAAAAGGGGATTCAAATTCAATCTTCTCATTGCGTGGTTTCAATTGTTCACATTGAAGGTGGAATATGGGTTTTCTAGGTTAGGAAACAATGGACGAGTTATACTGAAGAAATCACACAGCAGACTTTGCCTGACTCTTTCCACAGGCTTTCCATATTCCCCTCTTTTTTCCCTCTTCGGTTAAGACAGGGAATATGAGATGTGAGAACCCTTTTATATCAAGCAGTACTTATTGTCATTCTCACTGTACACTCATGTTTTTGTTGTTTTTTTGCGATGGAAATTCATGAAGAAGGAATCTTTTGAAAAAAGGCATCTAGATGTGTTTATTTTTTTATACAAAAATAAGATGGTCTATTGACAAAAGACAATGAAAAGTATGTTCCTGTCGCCCCATGCTTCCTCAATACCATGCTCCTTATTATCACGTCTCATATACCGCACTCACACTCATAACATTTAACAGTTACATTTTATACATTTACTTTGCAACAGTGCTAAAGAGACCAAGACATAAGAAAAACAAGACATTTCTGATTTGTTACTATCATCAACCAAATAGATGTCAAAGTATGTACAGATACTGTATTTTGTACAGTTGCCTATTTATAGTTTAGGTTATTACGTTATGTGAATCAAACAGATTCTGTGATGCAATACTTGGCTGGTCCCCTGTCACCTATTCCTCCCTGATAGTGTAGCGGTCATAGAAATAGAATCCACCCATTATGCCATCGTTGACTTGAATGAGGAGGCCCGTTCTATGGATTCTATTTCTATGGTTGCAGTATTATCTTTCATCTGGCCATGCTGACTGACCCTTGACATCCTGGTGCAGTAATATTTAGAACTGGTAATGGGTGAGTGACCTTGTACCAAACAGCTTTTTGTAGCCTCACACTGTGATTCAATCACCTAATATATAAAAGCACAACCCAGCCTATATCTACTGACTTCTATTTCAATACTGAGTTTTAAGCCTTCACTGTACCAGTATGGATCCATATACCTGCTACTGTCATTATATTTCATTTTAAACAACTTTGGCCAAACTGTGTGTTATTACCAATATTCCGTTTTCAAGCTGTTTTACTTCTTTGCACTATTAGACAGAAAGTAGCTGATATTTTGCTGGTACAGTATGGATCTTCACCATTTCCTTATTCTGTCACTCTCACTTCATGTTTGCAAAGCATTGTTTCATAATGGTTACGCATGCTTGTGGGTATGATTTTGTTTGCCCTCAATATCAGAGCAGTGTGATTGGTGCTCTCTGTCTTTTATTTTGCTTCCTTATTCGATTGAAACTATAGCCCAGCAGTGCTGGAAAAAGTACCCAATTGTCGTACTTGAATAAAAGTAAAGATAACTTCATAGAAAATGATTCAAGTAAAAGTGAGTCACCCAGTAAAATAGTACTTGAGTAACAGTCTAAAAGTATTTGGTTTTAAATATACTTAAGTATCAAAAGTAAAAGGAAAAGTATAAATCATTTCAAGTTCCTTATATTAAGCAGACCGACAGCAACATTTACATTTATTTATATTTTATTTAAGGCTAGCCAGGGGCACGCTCCAACACTCATATACAAACAAAACGTGTGTTTCGTGAGTCCACCAGATCAGAGGCAGTAGGGATGACCAGGGATGTGCTCTTGATAAGTGCGTAAATTGGACCATTTTCCTGTCCTGCTAAACATTCAAAATGTAAGGAGTACCTTGGGTGTCAGGGAAAATGCATGGAGTAAAAAGTACATTATTTTATTTTGGAATGTAATGGAGTAAAAGTAAAATTTGTCAAAAATATGAATAGTATAGTAAAGTACAGATACCCCCCAAAACTACTTAAGTAGTACCTAGAAGTTTTTTTTAAAAAATTTGTTTTTTTTTATTTTTTACTTTACACCGCTGCAACCCAGCCAGCCAAACTTGACTATTTTCACTCAAATGCATAAAACGTTTTCTGAAAACCCCAGGCCTTCTGTTACCATTTAGTTGGATAATTAGATGAGTAAAAAAATGCAACCATCATGCTGTTCAGTTGGGACAAAGTTGTCCTTTGTGAGGATTTTTACAAAAGAAAGCGCTAATCGTAGCTCAGCCCTGAATCCAGAACAGAACAGCAGGAGAACAAAAGGTAATATGTAATTATACTAGAGCTAAGCCCTGTAATCTCAGCCAGGGGAGAGGACATGGCAGAGAAGGATACCAGCAGCAGACCTCCTGAGCTGGGTTGACACCTGGATGGCTAAACACTGCCTGAACGTATTGATCACCGTTTTCTCACGGCGTGTTGGTCTGTGTATTTGTGTGTGTGTGTGTGTGTGAGTGCATGTGTGTGTGTGCATGCATGTCACAGAGGGTCCATTCTCACGTAGTTACAAAATACAATGTAAAATTTAAGCAGAAAGGGCCTTCCTTGTGTTGTTAATCATTGTCTGTTTAAGTTTTGAGGCTTAAACGGATGCACCAACAGATTACCTCGAAATTAGTTGTCTTTCTTTCTTTAAGCACTTTCGTTCTGTTTTGGGAGGTAGGGTCAACATCCGTTTTGTGTTGGGACGGTATGGCTACACAGAAGGATTAGGGACAATCATCGTTTCTCAACAAAGAGAAATGTGGAACGTAATCAGAGCTTGGGGCTGGCTGTCTTTCACACACCATCTACCTATTAGCCTGTGAGACAGGACATTAGCACTAAGGGTATTCTGAGACAAGCTGTTAGGCATCACATTTGCCATAGAGGCCAATCCATGGAGGAAGAAGGAGAAAGTTACTAAGAGTGAAACTTGAGTGAGAGACAGAAAATTGTCTCCTTGGCAGAACCTGAAGTCTGGACTGGCAAGGACAGGGTGGATATGGCCTATGGTATGCACAAATACTTACACAAATACTCATACAGTATATGAAGCTTTCAGTGGATTTTTCTGTAGTGTAACTGTAATGATACTGTAAACATAGTGATTGTAGGAATGGAACTGATAAAACAAATCAAGCCTTTCCTCGAAAACTGCAGTCTCAATGACAAATAAAGAAAAATGGACGAAGTATTTGGAATGCCATTAGAATGGCTGGGCAGGATTTTCAATGAATCCACTACCTAAACATTTTAAGTGCATTTCCTGCAAGCGGTGGAAATGTATATGCAGAACAAATTTGATCCATAAATGGACAGTTTTCAATTTTAATGTTTGCTTCATCCATGCAGTTCCATAAATGGAATTCGCTGAGTGGAACTACAGAACAAAGTGAAAACTTTTGTCTGGAAGAACTCCTCAAAGTGCTATTACTACATTGCTGCATTACTACATTACTGCATTACTTTTCACTCCGAAGCACGAGGGAAACCATCTGAAAATGAGGGCCAAATGAAGGCAATTTTATACCTGAGTACGTTTTGACCTCAACATTTCAAGACGTAAACTATACCGTTTATTTTTCTCCCAAAATAGTGTGATTTGAGTTATTCACCTTCATGGCATCACGGAGACAAACAGAGTCACTGTGTGTTTAAGAGGAAGACTCAGCAATGTTCTTTTTCAAATTTGAGAAGAACTGCTCTCATGAAGAGAAGATCAAATGAGACTAAGGCTAAAGTCAGCCATGTGGAGTCACTGCCCAGACAGACAGGAACACAGCCAGCATCTCATCAGCAGGGCGGACACAGGACACTGAGTCCTCGCTCTCTCTCTCTCTCCCTTACTCACTCACTCACTCACTCACTCCCTCCCTCCACACCCTACAGAGCGAGAGAGAGAGGGGAGAGAGAGAGAGGGCACATGCAGATGCCCTTGTGGCACGCTTCATTCCTGTTACCGTCCTCTCCAACTCAGAAGGGTAAAAAGGGAAAACACATGATCTTAGATCCAAAAGGCCTTTCACAGATTGGCGCAACAGTGCCACTGCTGAGGCTGGGTCAGAGACAGACACAGACAGGAAGTTCTAGTGGTTAGGATTTCGTGGAGAACTGATATCCTCCCAAAATACTCTGGTTTTAACCGAGGCTGAGGCCCTTTTAAAGGTTGTGGAACAGTCTACGTAGAGGCCTCATAAGAATCAGGCTATATCCCAAATGGCCCTCTACATTGTGCGTTACTTTGACCAGAGCTCGGTGAAAAGTAGTGCACTATAAAGGGAATAGGTTGCCATTTGAGACACCAACTCAGAGTTACAGTGAAATGTCAAATAATTCAGTATAATGGATTCAATTAATCCCAATGAAAAACAAAAACAAATGGCTTGGTTATTATTACAGTGTAAATAAAATGTTACCATGTCATTTATTAGTAAATATGAGAATTAAATATAGGCTAGTATTAGTATCACATTCTGAGATGAGACACACAGCTGGTTTAACCTGTGGTGCTGAGGACACAGATCAGGGTAGTAGGTCTGCTCAAATAAGATCCACTGTTCATTAGTTTACAGCAGTTAAAAAACAATAGTACACATCATTAAGCTGCATTCTCTGTCTCTTCACTCTATTAACTGTGCTGCCTGAAGTGATTCTCACTCTCTTAATGATGAGAGAGAGAGAGAGAGAGAGAGAGAGAGAGAGAGAGAGAGAGAGAGAGAGATAGAGAGAGAGAGAGATAGGAGAGAGAGGGAGAGAAAGAGGGGGGAGAGAGGGAGAGGGAGAGAGAGATTGAGAGAGAGAGAGGGAAATGGAGAGAGAGAGGGAGAAGGAGAGAGGAGGGAGATGGAGAGAGGGAGAAAGAGAGAGAGGGAATAGTAAGAGAGAAATGGCGATGGCGGAAGAGAGAGGGAGGGATAAAGAGAGAGAGAGAAACATCGAGGGAGATCAGCTAGGTGTTATAAAGTCATCCTCATGGCAGGCCTCGTCTGTGACTTCTCCCATGAGTCACTCTGCTCCGAGAGAGCTGTTCTCGCATAAACCCAGTTGACATAAGCCAAGCAGAGGTGTCTCTCTCTCTCTCTCTCTCTCTCTCCCTTTCTCTCTCTGCTGCTCACCTCAGTCAGTTTCACCAGACGGGTCCAGGAGACCATGACCTTTCCTGAGTGGTGCCATCAATCCATCAGACACACACACGCATGCACACACGCACACACACATACTCAGCAGGAAAAAGAGACACTAAAACGTTTCCAGTACACCTTGATAGAGTTCGCCGCAGTGAGGAGATAGCTGGAGATAGGGAGTTAGTTTACAGACGCTTGCAAAATGAGATCGCTGTGAATCTTACTGAGCTAAAAGAGGGGT